>NW_009736111.1:0-5831 GCF_000703405.1 Apaloderma vittatum | reverse complement strand
CCCCCTGCCACTGCCTCCAGTAGGAGTTCCTGTTGCAGGCTGACTGCTGGTTCTGGCCCAGCACCTGCTGCCTCGTCCTTCCTCTGGGCTGGCTGTGTTGCCAGGAGAGCGCAGCATAGACTACTCCCTCCCAGCTCTGGAGCGATGCTGTTCCTCCTTCCCTCCTGGATGGGTCAGGGGAAATGTCCCCTCCCTAGGACTGGTCTGTGCTTTGGAATGAACACTCGAGGACATCCAGGGCTATCACATCTCGCACTCACCTCCTCCCATTCTAACACCAACACATCACAACAGGCACAGAGAGTGAAAAGGGCTGCTGAGCCACCTCTTGCTGCCCTTAGCTCCTCCTGGGGACAGGGATAAGACAGATAGGCAAAGGCATTGAGCAAGCCTTAACAGAAGCTGGCAGCTCCCTGTTCTGGACTCAAAACAGCTTTCAGTCTCCTGCCTGGCTAGAGGTCTGTCCCAGCTCCTGAGGAACTGCGTGGAGAACAGATGGGGAACCATCTTCCTTTGCCCTCAGGCAAGCCCAAGCCTTGCATGCTGCTCTGAAAAAAAGCAAGATGCTCTGGCTGTGACCCAAGGACTGATGGAAGGATGCCAGTGCCACAGGACCCAGGCCCAGAGGTGCTACACACACTCCTGCCAAAGACAGACCAGGGTCTCTTGTTAGGCCTGAAATAAAAAAAGAGTAGCTGGAACTTTGTGAGATGCCAGGCAAAGCACTTGGAAGCTGACCCTTGAATCAGGAGGAGTAAGTGTGCTAAGGAGAGCCTGCAGGCTGGGCTGGCAGTTCCTGTCCTCCCCATCCGCAATTTCCCTTTAGACATGATGGTTCACATCCCAAGCAGATGGCCAGCTGTAATTAGCTGCCCTCCTCTGTAGGAAGGCTCTGTGCCTGAGGCTGATGACACCTAGAACCATATCCAGCAAGTGTTAAATGTCACTGAATGAATCATCAGGATGGTTTGCTCTGGTAGGAACCTTTAAAGACGATCTAGTCTGATCCTCCTGCCATGAGCAGGGACATCTTTCACTAGACGCATTTGCTCAAAGCCCTGCCAACCTGACTTTGAACCCTCGCAGGGATGGAGCATCCACACACAGCTTCTCTGGCAACCTGTTCCAGTGTCTCACCACCCTCATCATAAAATATTTCTTCCTTACGTCCAACCTAAACCTAGCCTCTTTCCGTTTAAAAAGGCTGCCTGTTGTCCTTTTGCTACAGGCCCTGGCAGAAGTCTCTCTGTGTTTCTTTATATATTGAAAAGCCACTATAAGGCCTTTCTGGAGCCTTCTCTTCTGCGGGTTGAACGCTCCCAACTCTCAGCCTTTCTTCCTAGCAGATGGGTCCCAGTCCTCACACTATTTCCACGGTCTCCTCTGGACCTGCTCCAACAGGTCCATGTCCTCCTTGTTCAGGGGAGCCCAGAGCTCCAGGAGGTGTCACCAGAGCAGAGGGGCAGAATCCCCTGTCTCCCCATCACGGCCTCACTGCTGGGGATGCCCCCTAGGCATGGCTGGTTTTCTAGGCTGTGAGCACACATTGGTGGCTCACATCCACCGTTTCACCCACCAGTACCACCGAGTCCTTCCCTGCAGAGCTGCTCTCAACCCCTTCATCCCCCAGTTTGTACTGATACCAGGGTTTGCCCTGACCGAGGTGCAGCGCCTTAGGCTGGGCCTTGTTGAACTTCCTAAGGTTCACGTGGGCCCACTCCTTAGGCCTGTCAAGATCCCTCTGGATGGCATCCCTTCCCTCAAGTACATCAGCTGCACCACTAAGCTCAGTGTCATCTGCAAACTTGCTGAGGGTGCACTCAATCCCACTGTCATGTCATTAATAAAGATATTGAACAATACTGGTCCCAGGGTAGAGACCTGAAGGACACTGCTCATCACCAATTTCCACTTGGACATTGAGCCATCGACTGCAACCCTTTGGAAGTGTCCATCCAGCCAATTCCTTATCCATCCAACACTCCATCCGTTAAACACATATCTCTCTGGTTTAGAGACAAAGATGTTGTGTGGGACCAGGTCAAAGGCCTTAAGGAAGTCTATCCAGATGACACCAGTTGCTCCTTCCTTACCTACCAACGCAGTCACTCCATTGTAGAAGGCCACCAGATCAGTCAGGTATGATTTGCCTTTTGTGAAGCCACATTGGCTGTCTCTAATCACTTCCTGTCACCCGTATATCTTGACATAGCCTCCAGGAGAAGCAGGAGGGCTCAGACACAAGGCTGACTGGTTGGTAATTCCCAGGGTTCTCCTTCTTACCATTTTTAAAAGCGGGCATGATGTTTCCCTCTCTCCACTGGGGAGTTCATCTGACTGTCATGATTTTTCAAGTATGATAACAGTGGCATTTTTCAAGTATGACCTCTCATCACAACTGACTGTTTATTTGCAGTGTCACTAATTCTTTACAAACCTGACCATACTTCTAAAAAAATCTCATGATGACCAGCTGCTCCTCAAGCTTCTGTACTGAACCAGACCCTCAGCAACTCCTGGTTCCGCACACAATGGCTTTCCAGAACAATGGCTGTCCCCAGAATGATGCTCTACAAAGCTGGGAGTAGTATCCTCTTGACTTTGCAGAAGACCCTTTCTCACAAAATGTTTTCAGCCCTACCAAGACGGGGGACCCTGCAATCTATTCTCAATGCCCAGTGCAGATGTGCGCCTACTGCTCTGTAACAACAAAGGCATGACAGGCGCTGCCTGTCATGCCAACCTGCTCCACCTCTTGGGATCTGTTTAAGATGCTGTAAATCAATCCCTGTAAAGATGCATCTGTCTTTAACTGATTTTTTAAAAATCTTTTGCTCTTTACTTCCTTTTTCTCAATCAGTGTATGTGAAAGTCTCAGTACATGACTTGATACATTTCCCACTTGGCCTAAGGAGTCTCCGTTCTTGGTGTTACGCTGTTATAAACTAGGTACTCCAGCACTTAAAGCGTATTGGAATGGAAATTCTGTTCTCCTAAAAGGAGCTGAGATCTTTCTCAATTCAACTTTGGGAACTGCAGGAAGTTCTGAGGGTTTATAAAACTGCTGCTTGGTCCAGTTAATCCCAGATGAAGGTGTGCTGCTTGTAGAGATGGAGTAGACTAAGGCCCTCCTTCAGCTTGGAAAAGCAATGGTGGTGAAAGTCTGTGAAATCACAGACTGGCACTAGGAAGGCAAATAGGAACTAGTTACTTGTTGCTTCTCACTTATAAGAACAAAACGGCACACAGTGAAATTGCCCAACACCAGTTTTACAAAAAAGAAAGCAGCTTTCCACATGCCACCCGTGACACTGCTGTGGACACTCGAAGTCTAAATAAGTCTGGAAAAGGAATAAAGGAGTTAGTGCAGGACAGGTTCCTTGGTGGACCTCTAACATGCACCCAGCCACAATGTTTAGCTTGGAAAGCACCGAGACCACCAAATCCAAGAAGCTGAGGTAAAGATACCAGGAAAAGGATATTTAAAACAAACTGCTGTCCTTTGCTTAGAAATGTAGATTTACAGACACGTATTCTGCACAGATATAGCTACCGACCCTACCTCCCTGTAGTGAGCTACACACCCTCCTGGGTGTAGTAACCACCCTTGTGTTCAGCGACATTTTAATAAACATCAAGAAGTTAACATGAGAAGAATGAGTTATTCGGATATGTGAGCAGTAAGCAGAAGTCCAGCGAAGACATGGAATGAATTGTCCTAGAAACTACTACAAACCCAGTGAAGCAGGTGACTGGAAAAAACCGGCATGTAGGTACCCAAGGGCAAATCATGCCAGGCTGATCTGGTCCTCATCTATGACAAAATAACATCTTCTGTCAACATGGGGAGAGCAGTGGATGTCACTCACACGGATTTCAGCAAAGCATTTGACACTGTTTTCCACAGCCTCCTCCCAGATCAACTGGCAAGATACAGATTGGATGGGAGGTCTGCAAAGTGGGGAGGGAACTGGCTCACAGGCGTTCAATGGTTTTTACTCAGGCTGGCAGCCTGTCACAAGTGAAGGACCCCAGGGATCAATACTGGGCCCACACTATTCAACATGGTCATAAACGATCTGTACGATGGGGTTGAAAGCAGCCTCACTGAGTTTGCTAATGACACCAAACAGGGTGCTGACATGGACACATCAGTAGGGAGAGCCATCTTATAGAGACCTGGACTCCAGAGAGCTTTCCTGAAGTCCTTTCTAAGACCTGCAAGCCTGAAGCAGGAGCGTTGGCTTGGGTAACTCACCTTTGATAGAGTTAAGAATTTCTTGAATTTTCTGTGGCTCATTGCGGTCTGGTCTGCAGCTCGGTGTGATCTCCAGCACGTAATCAGGCCCATACTCAGTGAAGAACTGCAAGGAAGAGGAGAGGAAGGTCAACAGAGATGTCTCTGGCTGGCTGAGACTGGAGGGAGGGCTCCCCATAGGTACCTGTTGGTAAAAAGGCAAAAACATTTTCTCTGTCCAAGGGGCACAGGTAGCTTAACTATAGCAAAGAGGTGCTGCTGCAGTGTCTGTGCCCACCTGAAGTTTGCAACCACTACCAGTTCAAGGGCTTGAGAAGCAGAGCTCAGAGGTGCAGCCAAAAGCAGTCAAATGTCTATCTCAGTGCTTTATTTGAGAAAGCTGTTGACACTCATCTTATACATGGTTATCACCAATTTTTTTCATGAACAAAATTCAAGTGCTGCCTATCAGACATCCTTCCTTTCAGCTACCCACCCTGCCTTGCAGAGTGCTGCATTAACGTGACCTGGAAGGAGAAAAATCACTGCGCTTCAAAGTTAGTAATGTGTCTTTCCTGGCTGAGTGCTCCAGTCGTGTGCAGCTGAGCCTGAATGAAAAAATCTGCACCACATGGGCTGTACACAATAACACAGAATCACAAATTACTGCTAGTAGTTTTATTTCACAAGCGCACAGCACTAAGCAAAGACGCAGACACACCAGGGTTAAAGATCCAGTGTTGAAGTTGCAACTGGTTCTACTGCTATCCCTGGAGAGGTTCACCTCACGTAGAGCTAGTCCAGATCTAAAGCTATTGTACCGAAGACAGGCAAAATGATGGTATTAGAGTCTCCCAAGTGATTCGTGATGCACAGGACTGTGGTTCTGTTTAAGGGTAAGATTGGAGGTGGCAGATTTGGCAACGCAAGACTGACCTTTCTGCACTAGCAGAGGCAACAAGGCCTTCTCCAAGCAGACCTCAATATGCCAATACTGAATGCTGTGGGTTACAGTCCAGCACTGGAAAGCAAACCTGAATTCCCGCTGGGTTTACCAGCCTGTTAATCACAGTGTTAAGGAACTGCTCTGTATTACAATGACAAGAGAGTAAAAGGCAGATTTTGACAGCTGCACTGGCTCATTTGTGCAGTGCCTGGCCACTCTAGACCCAGACAGCTGATTTAAAAATATGGAAAAAAAATCTTTTTTTGCTGGTCAGAGTTTTGATCTATGCTTTCACTGCTCTGAGAATGAAGTCCCACCTGTCCACCAAACCAACACGGGCAGTGGGAAGCTGCACCACACTGTGGCTGCTCTTAGCTGAGTAAATAATTACAATAACTATTTGGGTCAGAGACAGACCCAGGGCCAGTCTAAATGGGAGCTTTACCAAGCTGTATCATGCTGCATGGTAGCACACGCTTAGCTAATTATCAGGCTACCCTTCTTTCTTCCGAGCTTTTCCACTGTCTGCCCAAGGACGGAAGCATATTTTTCAAGTAGACTACTTTCTGCACCAGAACTCTTGTATAAGCCAGTTCAAGATTCACCAGGCTTGCCCTCAGTTTGGGGACTGACCTGCTGGAGAGCAGC
>NW_009736110.1:367-1221 GCF_000703405.1 Apaloderma vittatum | reverse complement strand
TCTGACGCTCTGTGGCACACACATTGACCAGCAGCAATCCCTGGTCTGTCTGGCACCACAATAAAGAATAACTGCTTAATAGTCACTAAGACTATTGAGTCCTGATTTGGGCTTTTCACCACATCACCAGGTTGGATGAGGCCTTGAGCAACCGGGTCTAGTTAAAGGTATCCCTGCCCATGGCAGGTTAGATTAGATGATCTCTAAGGTCCCTTGTAACCTAAGACATTTATGATTCCGTGATTCCTTATCCTCCTCATCCTTTTCCTCCTTCTCATCAAGCACGTTTATACTGCTGCCTCCTCACCATCCTGACAGGACTTTGTCCTTATCCTCCTTTATCCTCAGCCTTGTCCTCCTTCCTCTTCTACGCCTCCTAGTCATGCTCTTGTATCCTATGGCCACCTCCTCCTCCTCTTCCTCCTCATGATGTTGTCTCCTGCTGTAGCTCTTCCTTACCCTCCTCCTTCTCCTTCTCCTTCTCCTCCAATTCCTCTTCATCATCACACTGTTCTCATCCTCTTAATCATTTATTTCCTCCTCCTTCTGCAACTTTCTGCTGTTTTGTCCTGCGGGTTTCTCATGCTGCCTCCCCATTGTCATCGCTCTCCTTCTCCTCCTCTTCTTGCTGTTGTCTCCCAAATTCTACATCTTCTTCCTCTTCTCATAGAATCATAGAATCATTCAGATTGGAAAAGACCCTTGGGATCAACTAGTCCAACCACTAACCCTTCTCTACAAAACTCACCCCTAAACCATATGCCCCAACACCACATCTAAATGATCTTTAAACACCTCCAGGGAAGGTGACTCAACCACCTCCCTGGGCAGCCTATTCCAATGTCTGACTACTC
>NW_009736110.1:0-214 GCF_000703405.1 Apaloderma vittatum | reverse complement strand
TGACGTCTCCCCTCAGCCTCCTTCAAACTGAACAGGCCCAGCTCCTTCAATCATTCCTCATAGGACTTCTTCTCCAGGCCCTTCAACAACTTTGTTTCCCTCCTCTGCACTCACTCCAGCCCCTTCAGATCTCTCTTGTGTTGAGGTGCCCAAAACTGGACACAACACTCAAGGTGTGGCCTTACCAGTGCCAAGTACAGCAGGCCAATCCCGT
>NW_009736109.1:0-1531 GCF_000703405.1 Apaloderma vittatum | reverse complement strand
AACTTTAATGAATCTGTTCAGTATCAACCACCTCATATTTTAACCAAACATTTAAAGAAATATACCTACACCTACAAAAAATCCTCTAAATGCCCTCACTGTCAGCACGATGACTCTGAACGCCACCACTGCCAGCACGACGACCTTTGTTCTCATTGACTGTGCAGTGGCCAGTGATACCAAGCTTAAGTTAATCTTCCTCTTGCTGCAGTCTTCCTCCAAAACTAACAGCACCCTTCCCTAACGCCATTTGCTAGGACACATTGTGGTCACTCCCCCACCTAGACTGTTGGACTCATCAGCTTGCCTCAGCCAACTGACAGGGCGAATGCTCCTGGGACTCCACCACTGCTGCCAGAACTAATGGGGGCACTTTTCATTTTGTGCTTCCTCATTTCTACTTTCGAAGGTCTTTCGAAAGCATTTGGTGAGCACCAAAGCTGCTTGTGTTCAAGACATGACAAGTGCTTGTCTCTCCTGAATTCAGCCTTCAGCTTTGGTTCTTATTCAACACAGCCTTATACCCCAGGATATAGGATTAATATATGCCAGGGTCTGTCCATTTCAGCCTGAAAACTCCAGGAAATAATTCAGCTGAAAAGGCCACGGGACGTCATTGCATTGTACAAAGTGATGCCAAGTTCTTAGCAGATCTTATTCGTAGAAAATCATGCAACTATTTTTAAAATACCAGGAACCTTAAACAGAAACAAATAAAACAACAGAAGCCACTTCAATTTTTAAATAATTCAGCCATATTTGTAAAGAATGTGGAAATATTCACATTTCCTTCTGAAGGAACAAGGACAAGTAAAAAAATCCTACTGTTAAAAATCACAGTGAACCTCATCCTCAGCAATCCCTTCCGAAATTAAAATGTCACCAATTTAAATCTCTTTAATCATTAGTAATCCACATCGCTTACCTCCAGAAAATCAAAAAGCAGCGTAGCTGTCACGTCTGCCATAGGCTCCAAATTCAACATCTGAGCAAGCCAGCGCCATCCATAGTTCAGCCCATGAGGATGCGTCTATAAAGCAAGAAAAAAGCTACGCACCAGCTGTTTGATGACTTGCAAAACGCTATTAGCAAAATAGTCAACTCTCTGATTTACTCTCTTCTTTATAAAGCTATTTTCCAATAGTCTAACATTTGTGGGTTGGCCTAGCTGACCTTTAAAGGTCCCTTCCAACTCAAAACACTCCATGACAAAATAAAGGAAGCAAAGGTCTGCACTACAAATTACTTTGCGTTCCTTTGTTCATTATAACCATCTCCAAATATATTTTGAGCTGATTTAAGTTCCGTGCATCTTAACTACAAATCAACTTTACAATATATTTAATAGGATAATAACAAGGTTCTAATTCTAACGCCACACACACAGCCCTTGTTTGTTTCCGTAAGGCCAGCGGACTTGAATGAGAGCAGCAGAAAAACCAATCACTCCTGACATTTGTTTCAGAAAATGCTCTTGCTCTTCCACCTTAGAACCTTTACTTTGATATCCAAGCATCCTAAACATGAGAAG
>NW_009736108.1:0-3856 GCF_000703405.1 Apaloderma vittatum | reverse complement strand
TCCTGAAGCCATGTTGGCTGGGCCTGATGCCTTACTATCTGACTAAGTTGACACAGAACAATGGGCCTCCAAAACATTATCTGCTTGTTTTATTTTGAAACATAGATTCTTTGCAAAAAGAGACTTCAAGTGCAGTAGCAGGAATTTAGACTACTTTTTCTAAAAAAAGAACATCTTTGTAACTCCAAAAAGCAACTGGGATCTCTTCTGTGGTGCACACACTGCATTCTGTTACCAGAACTTCTCTACGGGAAATATGATATTCACCTTTTTTTCTTTTTAAAGGTTTTTGATTGATAAAGGCTCACCTGAGCCACAACATGCTCTACAACCTGCTCATATAAGTTTTAAAACTCCCTAAAAGTCAAGACTCCAAAACATTCCAAAAAAACTTTTAAAAACAAAGGAACTGGAAAGGACATTTAGTAGCATTTGAAAGCTTCCAAAATTCTAAGTTAATTAAGAAAGGAAATCTTTTTTCCCCTCCAAATTTTTATTCTGTTTTCACAGTTCTGCAATTTCCATAATCATCTCTCTCACATCTAGAAACTATCAATACTGACTTTCAAATATATATATTCTGATAATGTATGACTTAAAAATTCAGAATTAATAAAATTTAAATAATTATAAGCTCCAACTTCAACATACACTTACATATATAGCAGTCTTGCTTGTCACCAATATTACATAGAAGATATACAAACTTCTTTATCTTTGTGATTTTGCATCTATTGTTGACACTGGAATTCAAAATATAAAAAATAGGGGATAGAAGCTACAAATTAAAACGGCACAGTCACAGTAAGCCTTGGAAAAACAAATTGTAATTTTGCCAATGTTTTTATCCAGCTTTCATTCTTACAAACTTACAAATTGCTCTACCAAAATGTAGTGTCTGTTTCTTACCCTCTCACAAATGATTTTTATGTGTGTCTTGGATTCACTGGGATAGAATCAGTTTTCTATTCAGGAAAGCTGCTTTTTTGAGATTTCTGATACCTGCAGAACATGTTTCGGTGAACAAAGGTGAGAGGTAGGGAGGTGTTAATTCACCTCAACTCTGTCTTACCTTCACAAACTCTTATCTCTGCTGACCCTGAGCTGTGAAAAACGACCCAGCCATGAGTTACCCAAAAGGAAACAGGAGACAACAGACTGAAACCTGAATGGAACCAATACCCAAATAACAAACATTTTGCCCTGAGTCTCATTTCAACCACTATCTGTTCTTGAGATATGTTCATTTGGCTGAATAAATAATTGGTGTGGGAGATATGCTAATTTGGCTGACTAAATAATTTATGTTAATTTAGCTTAGTAAATCATTTGTGTAGTAGCCATCAGAAAATAAGTAAAATTAGGAGGGAAGTGCACAGGAAAGATAAGGGGAAATCCCATCACACCATCAAAGATAAAGATTTTAGGTATATCACTGCTCTGTTTCAGGCATATCACTGCACTTTTTCAGGCATATCACTGCTCTCCACAACCCATCCTTACAGGATAAAAACAGTAAGATTTTGGGTAGAATTTGGAGTTTGTCCAACAATATATCTGGACTGTAGGAGACTCTTACCCCCTTATTATCCCTTGGGATTGAGAGCCCTTAGCTGAGAGAGCGTAAGTGATTGAGACACACGTATGGTATTTGGCACTCTTTAAGATTGTGATTAAGGTTTTAATATCTAGCTAATTTTTTAATTTGTACTAGTACATTTCCAAGGATCACTTAATTTTTTGTTGATGTATCACATGTGTTGCTTTTTAAATTGCAATAGTACATTCACAGAATCACACGGAATCACAGAATGTCAGGAGTTGGAAGGGACCTCGAAAGAATTTCTAGTCCAGACCCCTTGCCGAAGCAGGATCACCTAGGGAAGGTCACACAGGAACACATCCAGGCATGTTTTGAATGTCTCCAGAGAAGGAGACTCCACAAACTCTCTTGCGCAGCATTATTTCATTGTATCCGTAAAACCTGCAATAGTGACACATTGGACCTGTGAGCGAAGTTTAAATAACTGACTAGCTTGAACCTTGCAGTGGAGTTTCTCTCCATCACATTTACAACATCTGATTCGGTGAAACAAAGTTGATAAACCACTTTATTTTAATCTGTGGGGAGCCATGGTATGTAGGTCTCCATAATGATCAATATCGTAAGCAGTTTCGAGTTAGCCAGGTGCTAAAGCCAGAAGGAACAAAAGCGAGGGCAGATGACCCAAGCTGACCAAAATAAGTATTCCATACCATGAATGTCACAATCACTATAAATTGGTAGGTTTGCCGGGGATGATCTCTTCTTAGTGGCCACCATCCCTGGAGTTCTCTCCCATCATTTTGTTCCTAAGACTTGCTGTCCTGCTTGCTGTGACAGTCATGCTTTCACTGGAACTGTGGTGCTCATGGTGCTGGATATCTGGCAGTCAATGCTGGGAGTGCACAGGTCATGACCACTACATGTGCCGAGTATAACTTTGGACTTAGTATAGCTACACACAAAGTAATATTAACTTTAGTATTAATACTAGTTTTACTATTTTATTAAATCCATTTCCATTTCCACTCACAGGTCTTCTTTCCTTTTCCCAGTTTCCCGTCTTGGGGTACAGAGATCACTGGGTAATAAAACAGATAACTGAATGAAGAAAAAGTACAATATGTATAACATCAGTAGTAAGTTATTCATATTTATCAGAAAGGGAACTCAAACTCATAATTTAATGAACTGGTAAGTTGGTTTAATGCCAATTCGATTTGCCTGCCTTAAAATCAACTTCATTATCATGCACATTTTTTCATTAAATAATCTTCATTATAGATGGAGAATGTGAAAAATTGCCAAGTAAACCCGTAACTAGGAAATTTCTGACCAGGTTTAGTCTCACATGGTTTTATATACCACAGATCTGAGTTTTGAAACTTTTACTTTGACCACTTAATACAGAGATATCTGCGTAGAATCCTAAATGAATGCTCATTTACCTTCCTTACTAGGCTTTGTAAGCTGTTTCCTGTGGCCATAGGTTTGTTGGATGCTGTTTTGGACCTAAAAAATTCTTCCTCTGCCTAGAGTCTATATCTATACCTTCTTCTCCTTTTATGTCCTTGTTCTCTCCAGTCTCAGTTATGCTGCTCAAAATGCTTGCAAAACAATGCCTTAAATTTCACAGAATCACAGAATGTTAGGGGTTGGAAGGGACCTCAAAAGATCATCTATCCAGCCCTCCTGCCAGAGCAGGATCACCAACAGGAACGCGTCCAGACTGATTTTGAATGTCTCCAGAGGAGACTCCACAACCTCCCTGGGCAGCCTGTGCCAGTGGTCTGTCACTCTCACAGGGAAGAAGTTTTTCTAGAATTGTTATGAAACCTCCTACATTCCAGCTTGTATCCATTGCTCCTTGTCCTATCATTGGACATCACTGGAAAGAGCCTGGCTCCGTCCTCCTGATACTCACCTTTGACATATTTATAAACATTGATGAGATCACCTCTCAGCCTCCTCCTCTCCAAGATAAAGAGACCTAGCTCCTTCAGCCTCTCCTCGTAAGGGAGATATTCCACTCCCTTCAGCATCTTTGTGGCTCTGCGCTGGACTCTCTCAAGCAGTTCTCTGTCTCTCTTGAGATGAGGGGCCCAGAACCGGACACAATATCCCAGATGTGGCCTCACAAGGACAGAGTAGAGGAGCAGGAGAACCTCTCTTGACCTACTAGCTACTCCCCTTCTAATCCACCCCAGGATGCCATTGGCCTTCTTGGCCACGAGGGCACATTGCTGGCTCATGGTCATCCTGCTGTCCGCCAAGTCTCCTACGTCCCTTTCCCCTGCACTGCTCTCCAGCAGG
>NW_009736107.1:14563-15169 GCF_000703405.1 Apaloderma vittatum | reverse complement strand
GGTGGTGCGGTGCCGACCCATGAACGAGCGCGAGAAGGCCCTGGGCTGCAAGGCGGTGGTCAGCGTGGAGAGCGCGCGGGGCCGGTGCTCCCTCCAAAACCCCGGCGCCGCCGGCGAGCCCCCGAAGCAGTTCACCTTCGACGGGGCGTACTGCCAGGAGCACGGCACGGAGCAGATCTACAACGAGGTCGCCTACCCGCTCGTGGAGGTGAGGGGTGAGCGAGGCGGACGAGCAGGCTCAGGAGTTGGACGTGGGCAGGGGATCCCTGAGCGGGATGGGTTTATGGATAGAAACAGCCCCATGCGCTGCTTCAAGAGGTTTAGCTGCAAGCCTGGGGTGCAGAGGAGGTAAAAACAGCGTCCCAGTGGTAGGCTGGCAAGGGAGAAGAAATTGTTTTAGCAGCCAGTGGGACAGGGAAGGTAGAATTGCATTTAATTGTCTGAGGTGGATGCTTATATGAAAGATGAAACCCCCTGAGCAGGCCCTGGAGGTGGCAGCTGGGCAGAAGGGGTGTGAGAAGGAAGGATTAAAACAAGACTCCTGAAGATTTTAGGGACATTTTTACTGTCAAGCAACAAACTTTAGAGAAGAAAGGGAATCTCAGC
>NW_009736107.1:0-14527 GCF_000703405.1 Apaloderma vittatum | reverse complement strand
ATAGGTTTGTTGTCTGTTGCCACATCAGCGTGGTAAACCTCTAGGGTGAGAGAGGAACCAGTTACTCAAAAAAAACAACAAACAACCCCCTAAAACCCCCAGTTACTGTTGGAAGAAGAAACAGGGATGAAATGGCCAGTGATAATTTTAAGATGGAAGTTTTTGATAGGGAGAACAACTGGGATCTGAAACAGTAAGTTATCATAATATTTTTCTGTCTCTAGTAGATTTATTTTTCTTTCTAGAATAGATTATTATTATAATAGATTATTTATTTTTCTTTTTAATTAAACCTTAAGAAATCCAAATACTTTCTGTTCCTACCATGATTCCCTGAAATAGGAAAAAAATGAAAGTGAGGCCTTGTTTCTGCCAGCTTTTCAAGAGAAAAGCTACAGACTGTCCCTTTGGCCACCCTCCAGCCAACTAGCATTCCAGTCGTCTCCCTGGATTTCATAAGACTTTTCTGCCCTATGGCAAAAATATTCTGTTCTTCTAAGCAGTGTCAACTGCCCTTCCAATTTTCAACACCTGCGCTTTTTCAAGTTTTCCATTTTAGAGAGAAAACCGTCAGTTTTTTGCTAGCAGAATGCTTTTTGAAGTTGTCACGCTGGCACGTGGAAGATCAAGCAGTTGTTTGATGTGTAATCCCAGCTCTTCCTTTACAATACCTTTCACAAGGTGGGGTTGAATCTGGACAAGGTATTTCCAGCTGTGCAAGAGGTGAAGATAATGACTGTTTTATTTGGTTTTCCTCCATTCCCAGGGCGTCACCGAAGGCTACAACGGCACCATATTTGCTTACGGCCAGACTGGCAGCGGGAAGTCATTCACCATGCAGGGAGTTGCAGACCCCTCTGCACAGAGAGGCATAATCCCCAGGGCCTTTGAACACATTTTTGAGAGCGTACAGGTGGGTGCGTAAGGCTGGGAAAGAGCTCCCTCTGTGAGGTGGTGCGATACCGAAAAAGCTGGGGTTTGTGTCGTGCCCCAAGGAGTGAGTGCCAATGGCGCATGGAAGGAAGAGCAGAGATGGGCTTTTGGGTACGCTCGTCTTAAAGTTGAGGCCCGAGTGTAGTCAGATGAGCTGCGCCCTCATCTCCTCTGGCTTTATGGGCTCGTGCTGGAGAGGTTTACGGACCAAAAGTCCCTATAGCCGGTGTGTTGAGGGGTTACACATGGGGACATCAGGAGAAATCTGGTGAAGTGCTGCTGGGAGGCAGGAGCCCACCTGACGCTGGGGGTCTACAGGTTGCCTGCTTGCCTTCATTTTGAGAATCTTATCTGAAACTCATTTCTGTTTTGTGCAGTGTGCTGAAAATGCCAAGTTCTTGCTGAGAGCTTCCTACCTGGAGATTTACAATGAAGACATACGAGACCTTCTGGGAGCTGATACGAAGCAGAAGTTGGAGGTGAGGCAGAGTCAATATCTCTTAATTTGCTCAGATAAGTGTTACCGTGAATGTCTTGCATAAGTGCAACAATATGCTCTGGCAGAGGCTGAATGTTAGAATGTGAAGTTATAGAGACAAATGTGGAATCCAAGAGGAGATTTTGAGGGACTTAAATGGAAGTTTGGCTGCAGAAGAACAGGATCCACGCAGAGACATATCCTGTGTGTCCCGTTTGACAGCAGCCGGTAGCTTGGCAGAAGCTACGTGAAGATCATTATTGGACAAGGATCAAATAAAGTGCTTGTGGGGCAATTTCTTCCTAATCCTCTTCATCTCACCGCTGCCTCTGAATTCTTACAGAAGTTTAATCTGATCCAGTGTAGCTGTGGATGATCTCATCTGTCTTAAAAAAACCCCTAATATCTCTTTTTTGAGGGAGCACAGCAGATGTTACTCCCCGTGGGAAGTGTTACTCCCACGAGGAAGGTGGGCAGTTTCCAGGAATGCAGGAGGATGAGCTTTCCCAAAATTCTCACGAAGGGGCTGATTGTTATTAGAATTTACCCCCTGGTGGCTTTACCGATCTTTTTTTCCCATATTCCTGGAGGGAGCTGCGTGTCTCTTGTCCTAATTTACTTCTCTGTGGAGTTGCCCTGGTGTGGACAAATGAGGCACCAGCCCCATCTGCTGCACAGCCGCGCTGGGACGGTGACAGACCCAAACTGCTTTACGGGGCAGATACTTTTGTTGGTGCTTTAACAGGCTCCTGGCTTGAAGGGAGGCAAAACCCTCCCTGCTCCACCCGTGCGTGTCAGGAGGGAGGGTAGGAGAAAGGGACTCGCTGTTGCTGCTGTTTCCCATCTTTTGTTCCACATCAGCAGTGACACCGGTTTCCACGACGACCACTGGGAGGGCAGGAGTTGGGCAGAGCAGTTTCCAGGGTAACACCGGTGACAACCTCTGCCTGTTGCTGCCTCCGCCCCAGTAATTGAGTCCTGTCCTGCGGAGACCCAAAGCCCAGGCTGACCCACTGCTTCCTTCTGTTGCACCCCAGTTCTTCCCCAAAATCCCATTTTGGTGTGTTCCGTTGCCTTTGGCGACGCTGAAGCCCACGATCACCTCGCGTGGCATGAAACCCTGTGAAGAGCAGGTTTTATGGAGCTCTGTGAGGAAAATCCCTCCTGTCAGTCTGTTGTGGAGCTGAATGGCCACATCCTCAGTCGGATGTTCCTCAGGGACCTGCAGCACCTTCAAATACAGCAGGGCCAACTGTGGGGCTCTCCTGTAGCACGGGCAAAAGTCACGGAGTCTCAACAGTCCAGCTGTGATTCTGACTCATCCGGGGCAGTCACTGCTTTAGAACAAGGCTAAAATCCTGCCTCGTTTTGTTTCTAGGCACTTCTGCTCTGTTCTGTGTGGAGTTTTGAACAGCAAACGCTCTATTTTACGTTGCTGCTTGTGGCACGTGCAGAACTGAAGTATCTAAGGCTCTTTTCTGGCAGTCACACTGCCAAATGTGGTATCCATTGCTCCGTGACAGCAACTCGTGACAACCATACCTTGATTTCCCAGCTGACATGATAAAGATAGAGTTTTGGTTATGAACTCAGCAGGTGTGGGGCGTAACGTTGCTGTTGAAAATGAACTTGGCTTGTTTAAAATTCCCAGTGTGGAGGGGGCTGGTGTGGGAGTGCAGGGATCTCTCGACTGTTACGTATTTTAGAGCATCTTAAAAATGAACTAATCTGGAGGAAAAGTATTCTGGTCCGCCCGTGCGTGGTGTGACTTTGGGAATTTTGTCAGGGAGATCAAGACGCCCTCTCGGAGCGGAGGGGTTCAGCAAAGCACTGGGAACAATATCCGTGACTATCGAACCTGTGCTTTGATTTTAAAAAGCTCCCTATGACTGAAGAGATATTGGAGCCTTTGCCATAATAGGTGAAAAACATTTCAGTCCCTGTTTTAAAATATGCAGCTTAATAATAGAGGAGGTAATTTTAATTCTCTTTTGCCCTGCAGAGCCATGAAGGTGGTTCCCTATTGTGTGGTTTTATTCCTCCTTCAGCAAAACTCAGGCTTTTTTGGTGGCAGTCAGGGATCTTTTTGCCATCCTGCGGTTTAATTTCTCCTCGTGCAAAACTTGTGTGTAGCCCCTCAAGCTTCTGGATGGTTTCCAACATGCCCTCCTGCAGCCTCAGCACACCGTGTCCTAACCTGTCTTACGTTGTCCCTGTTTGCAGCTGAAGGAACACCCGGAGAAAGGGGTGTACGTGAAGGGCCTGTCTCTGCACACCGTGCATAGCGTGACCCAGTGCGAGCAGATCATGGAGACGGGCTGGAGAAACCGAGCTGTGGGTTACACCCTCATGAATAAGGACTCTTCCCGCTCCCACTCCATCTTTACTGTCAATGTGGAAATCTACACCGTAGGTAGGTAGCTGGGTGTCCCACATTCAGTCTCGTCCCAGCAGAGCACAGAAGCTGCGCAGTCTGGCCAGTCACTCCACGGCCTAGATGATCTTGGGTCCAGTAGAATTCGGGATTGTGCCCTGATGTGGACATTCTGCACAGTGTGAAATGGCTGAGTAGTCCAAATCTTTTTTTTTTCTCCTCGATTTCCTCTTTGGGAGAGAAGTGTCTTACACAAGGCTTGGAGTTCACGTGTTGTATGGCCTGGAGAAACTCCCATCCTTACCTGTCTTGCCTGACCTCCTGACAGTGCGAGTCAGACGGTTTCACTCAATGATTCTTTCACTGAGCTCGTCAGTCACATCTTTTAAAGATGGAATAAAAGAATCCCTTAACGTTTTAGTGACTAATTTTCCTTTCTTGAACATCTCGTTTCCATTGGCATTTCTGTAGCTGATTAAGCTGCCTTGCTGGGTCTGAACGTGGGCCTCAAAAGGGTGCTCTCTGGGGCTAAGAACGGAATTTGTCTTCTGTATTCTGACTAGTCCTTGACCATGGCTGAACAGCTTGGCTTCCTTTTCCTCAGCTGTTTCAGTCATGGGGAAAAGTTAACACATCTTCCTAAATTGTGATTGTGGGTGTTGGTGACAGTACCTTGTTTTCTTCCATCCAAAACGCTGGTGGTGGATTTGGGGAATTTCTCAATTAGCACAGCTGGTGGACGATAATTCTTGCATTTATGTGGGTCCGTAAAACCACAACTTTAATCCTATAAAGGCAAAAGAAGTATTTACACTTCTCTTTGGTATTCCAGATGGGTGCAAGGCCCTTAATCTACCCTGCAACCATTTCTCTGATTTAAAGCTTTGAAAACTTGCTACATGGAACAGGGTGGCAGGTGAGGAAACTCGCAGTTCTGGCAGTAAAATGGAAGACAGCTGGAATATTTGAGGAGAAAGTTGAGGGTTCTGGCACAGTCCCCATAACTGGATGGTTCTACTAGGGTAGTCATTAGCTGAAACAGTTAATGAAGTCGATATTTATGTTGTCGTCTTGAGGCTTCTTGAAGAGGTGCATGTAGAAGTTAAAACTTACTTTCCTGTTTAGCCGGTGATTTACAGGCAGTAGGCATTTCAAAGGATCTCTTCATGATTATGTAGAGTAAAGGGACTCTTTGAACTAAGAGTTTAGATCCAGGGACAGGATTAAAGGTCCCTTCTAATCCAACACATTCGATGATTCTACAATTAGAGCAAACACCGGGCACTCTGGCTCCAGGTGTATGAAATGTGCAAGTCGCCGTCAGTATTTTTACCATTTTTAGAGCAGCAGATGCTTTATGCCTTTACGCTGTGTTTAGGGATTGATCAGTTAATGAGAAAGATGTAGATTTGGCCGGTGCTTGTACCACCATCACTGGCTGATGGGCTGTGTGGGAGCTGGACGGGAAGGCTTTTGAGCTGCCACCGACATTTTAGCAAGAGCCTGGGGACCTTGTTACACCGTGGAAACTAAACTGCTAAGCTCCCCGACTGAAACAAACAGCCTCCCTGGGTAAAAGGACTGGCAGGAACCAAAACAGCTTCTTAATTGCCTGTCAGTGTTTACATAAACTGGGGGAAGGAGGGAAAAGGCTAGAAAATCTACTTTTTGTGACTGCCCACTCACCCTGGCTCTGAGAAAGGATCCTGAGAGGGTGCTCTGTATAAGCTCCATTTTTTTCCCAATTCTCCCATTCCTTCACACACCAGAAAGCTCTGGAATGAACAACAAGTTTGCTCTGCAGCAGATGTTAAGTTCCACAGTTAACGATCTCTTGCTGTAACTGGGGAAATATCCTGTGGCGATAGATTTTAGATATTTATTTGTTTACCTGTGAACTTAACTTTCCCCCATGCATGATATTATTCATCGCTCATGCTTAAGTATTGTCCGCAGCCATAAAGCTTAACTCTGACTAAGTTGAAGGCTAGGTTTTGTAGAAGTCTGTCTGGAAAAGGGTCGACTCGCTTAAAACTTTGATGTTCTTTTTCTTTGGAGCGCTCTTCCCCAGGACTTGGGTTCTAACTGTGAGGGATGATTGGGACGTGCATGTCCAAGAGCGTGATCGCAGGCTTAGGACAGCGGTCTGTGATTTGGGAACGTGTGTCCAGCTCTGTGTGAGGCTGGGAATGCTGGGCAGCAAAGAAACAGGGTTCCTGAAGTGACCGAACGCGCTCTCTGTTAGTTGCAGGGTATTTGTGTCATTGTGTTGATCTGGCCTCAAAATGAAGTCAGGAAGCAAGTATCATAAGCGTGAGGTGCGTGTCCGTAGGTGGGGAGCTAGCTCTTAGCTTCAGCTCACACCTTCTCTTGCCTTAAGCGTTACGATGGGAACGGCCCCAGCTCACAGGCTCTGACTCCTCACTCGCCGAGATCCATCACCTTGTCCAGGTGGTTCTTCTTGAGGAAGGCCCCGACCTCCTCTTCCGCCCAGTGCCGACCAACACTCGGACATGCCGCTCTCAATTTCTTGCAGTTTCCATTTCTCCCCATATTCCTTCATTTTATTTTCTCATGGAGAATGTCATGAATTAAAGAGGAACAGATGCCGCCGAGCATGCCCGTGGGCTGAGTCATGGTGCAGTTGTACGGCTTTCTGGGCGAGAGGGGAGATCTGCCGGGCTTCTCGAACACCTGAGCCAGCTGGTAGACCTTGATGGTATCTGATAGGATGTGCTTTTTCTTTTGAAGCGCAGCAAGAAACATCTTAAATGTGTCCATTGATTAAGGCAGGTTGGATTCCAGTCCTGAGAAAAGCTGTAATTTGGGGGTTTGTGGAAGAACTTTTTCTCAACGTAGCGGCTAACCCATTTTTCTGCGGCAGTCTGTAGAGGTGTAACCTTCCTGCCTGTCTCTCCACGTCACACAGGGGTCAGGGAGCCTCCTTTACCTGTGCTCTCCATCTTGCCTTGCTCTGGTTGCTGCCCATTAACTCCTCATTTCATGCTTCCTCCCTTCTTTCTCTCCAATGGTCAGACATGGTTTGCCTTCATGAAACAACCTGCGGAGGAGAAAAATGTATAAATCCACAGTCTGACCTTGTTACTTGTAGAGGACTTTGTGTGAAATTCTGGGGAAATATGTGGAGAGTGTGTGTGTGGTCAGAGCTCACAGAATGAGTAAGAACGGGCATGAATTCTTACTGGGCAGGATCTCGTTCAGGAAAGTGCTAAGCCATGTAGTTCAAAGATTAAGTAGGTATTTACTTCAGGAAGTCAGGGCCCAAATACAGGCGAAGAACAGGGCTTGAACTGGAGAGTACTGCCAAGAGAGCCCTTGTTCTTGACTCCTGAGAAGATCCTAATGTGGGATTATTTTCTTGCAGATGAGCGAGGGCAGGACCACCTCAGGGCCGCGAAACTCAATTTAGTGGATCTGGCAGGAAGCGAGAGGCAGTCAAAAACCGGAGCCACGGGGGAGCGGCTCAAAGAGGCCACCAAAATCAACCTCTCCCTCTCAGCTCTGGGCAACGTCATCTCGGCCCTGGTCAACGGCCGGTGTAAGCACATTCCCTACCGAGACTCCAAGCTGACCAGGCTGCTCCAAGACTCCCTCGGAGGGAACACCAAGACCCTGATGGTTGCGTGCTTATCTCCAGCTGATAACAACTACGACGAAAGCCTCAGTACTCTGCGCTATGCTAATCGGGCGAAAAACATCAAGAACAAGCCCTATATCAATGAGGACCCCAAGGATGCTCTGCTGAGGGAATATCAGGAGGAGATTAAGAAGCTGAAGGCGATTCTAGCTGGACAGATGAATCTGAATGACTTGTCAGGTAGGAGAGCCCTTAGTGCTCCAGAGATGTTTTGTCTTTGTTAGAAAAATAGCGGGGTTTACACATAAAATGCTCACTGGATTTCCTCTCAGCCTTTCCCTTACCTGTTGGAGGAAGAATTCTCCATTCCAGTAATGGGCTTTTCCTTCACTGTTGCCAAACTGACCTTATTCCACTGATAAAGACTGTCTCAATTATCCAGTATTTTCACTAATGACAAAATCTGTTAGAAAATGCTGCTGTGATTCAAATCCTTGTTGCTTCTTGGTTCTTCTGGCTAGAATTTGGTCAGTCACAGAAGAGAGGTTTCGCCTGGCAGACCAGATATGAGCTGCGAAAGAAACGACAATGTAAAATGTTAAACATATAACGAGAGAAGTTTTTGAAGTTCAGCCCTTGTTCTCCTACACTGTGAATTTTTGGCACTACAAGAAAAGTTGTGCCCTGCTGCTGGCACTGCGTACGGTGAGCAGCGCTGTCCTCTCTGTGAGGATTCAGCCCGGCCTCGCTCAGAACAGTTTTTAGGGAGCTGATCACCTTTTGAGATTTACCCCTTAAAAAAAGGGCAAATTTCAGCAGAGGAATAAGGCTGTGGGGTGATTTATCTCTCCCTTGCTGCCATGTTTCAGAAACAGCCACGGAGAGAGAAGGCAATTGCCTTGCACCTTTCATCTCCTTCCCAGTGTCTTTTACCTTCCAGATCTGTTAGCATAGCCCTGGAAACAAGGCTCCTGGTACTCCACGCAAAAGATTGGATTTATATTTGCTTTCATATACCTGAAGCTTAAACCTTTGCTCGGTGCTGACTCCTTCTCTCCCCACGCCGATGGGGCCACAGGCCAGTGGGCTTCGCAGGCGCTGGCACACGAGCACAGTTCAAAGCAGCGTGTGGATTGGGATGTTCTTTGCTGGCAGCTGGCTTCTTTGTTCTGTTTCCAGGCATTCTACAGACAATCCCACCCAGTAATTGTGAGCGGTTTTGATTTCTGCTTTCCTTTGCAGGGCTTCTACCTGCCGAGACTGCTCACCTGGCAGCGGAACCAGCTCCACTTCTCCAACCCCAGTTAGATCTTGAAGCAGAGAAGCAGCTGATCAGGGAAGTAAGTCAGGAGGAGTATCCTGCAGTGTCTTTGACTGAGGCTTGTGAGGTTTTATAGTAATAATTACAAATATGTTGTGGTGCTGTGTGGTTCAACCTTTTCAGAACGCTTCTCTTCCTATTTTTTCACTCCTTGGGCTTCTCCTATGGACAGAAGTGTTGATGGAGGCCTTATTTCCAAAGCCACTTTTTCTCAGTATTGTTCCCACCTCTCTGGAGATAAATTGGAATGGACTCCCAAGACAAATTTTTGAAGTAATTATATGGGAAACTTAGATTCCTCCTGTCAGAAGAGAAGTAGGTGGGAGGCAGGCAGTAGTCAAAGACGTTAGGAATAGTACAAGGATGAAGATAAAGAGGGGATATGAAGCCAGAAGGAAATGAGAGAAGTTGTGGCTTCCCCCTCCCTGGAGGTGTTCCAGGCCAGGTTGGACAGACCCTTGAGTAGCCTGATCTAGTTGAGAGGCGTCCCTGCCCGTGACAGGGAGGTTGGATTAGATGATCTCTGAGGTCCCTTCCAGCCTCGGCCGTTCTGTGATTCTATGACCTTGTGAACAGTCATGGGGCAGTTGTGACAGGCTGTCTGCTGGGCCTTTCAGGAGTACGAGGAGAGGCTGGCCCAACTAAAGGCCAGCTACGAAGCGGAGCAGGCGTCCCGCACCCGCCTCGAAGAGGACATCGATAGCCTGAGGAACCTCTACGATCTCAAGCTGTCTGCCCTCGAGGAGAGGCTCAGGAAGGAAGCAGGTGCGGATGAGACTGGTGGAGGGTGCGCGGCGCAGGCTGAGCATTCAGTGGTGCTTTAGACCTGAGGAGACACAGATTTTTTTGTAAAGTCACAACTGTGGCAGCCACTGTCACCTTTAAAGGGGCAGTGACAGAGACTGCTCTTGCAGTGAATGCTGCCTGGCAGCAACAGCAGTCCCTGCTCTCCCTTTTCTACAGCAGGAGTGGTAACTGGCTCTCCTGGGCCACCCGTGAGACTCTCTCCCAGGTTTGTCCTCTTCTCCATTTCCCTGATCCCCTTTTCCCTGTCAGGACAAGCCTGGCCCTAGCCTGTAAGCCTTGAGGTGACAAAATTCAATTTTTGTGAGTTTCTTCTGTCTTGGGGCAGCATTTCCCCTGAGCAGAGTTGGAGGTGCGGAGATGACTGGTCTGGGCAGGCACCGCTCTGTCCTGACCCAGTTGCCTTTGCACAACCCATGTGCCCGAGACAAGGGGGGCTGCAGCCGTCTCTTCCATCACATGCAAATGTGGTGCAGCCCTTGGTCTCCCAGTGACTTATCAACACCATCGCTTTGCTGGAGGGTGGATATTCCTCTCACACACACCTACAAATTGTTGCCAGCTCTCCTCTACGTTATAGCTTTTCATTTGTGCTTCCATAGTGCCTCGGAGCATGTTTTGCAATGTCCTTTACAGCACTTATTGCCCAATACTAATTCTTGAACCTATATTTTTCGGTTTTGATGTTATCGCTTTCTAAGGTGCGAGGTTTGTTTCCCCCACTCCCTGCTTCTGGTTAAAAATACGCACCCCCTGGTGTCTGAAATCGATTATTTGTGTGCGAACACGAGGACCCAGGCTCTCCCAACCCTGTAAAATCTGCATTCCTTACCTGATGTTCCCTCTGGGTCTTTGATGGCTTTTACTGACAACCATAAATAACAGACCTTTTCCTTCCAGACGCATAGCTTTTAGCTTTGTGTGATGTTTTCATGGATTTATGCCCTAATTTTACAGAGCTTGTTGCCAACATTGTGGGTATTTCCTCTTTTCAGCTGCCGTAAGGGCTGAAACTACTGATGAGAAACCTTTGTGGGTTGCTGCAGCAGAAGAACCAACACCAGCCCAGGTACCTTTCAGGCTACTTCTCCCCGCTGGGTTGAATAAACCCAAGTGGGTAGCATCCTGCTTCACCTATCCCAGTACTTACGCTGCATCTTTTCAAAGCCATGGCCTTTGATTTCCTTTTGTCCTCAGGACCCAGCTGGCGGGGAGGACGGGGGGAGCACAGGAGCAGAGGTGACTGTCACCGCAGAGGGGATTTCGCTGCCCGTAGACCAGCAGCAGGTGCTTGCCAGGTCAGTGCCCGCGCCGCTCCTGCGAACCGCCCACTCCTGGGCACTGCTTGCAGCACACACAGGCATGAAGCAGCCCTGTTCTTCCACGACACTAAAACTGGCGAGCTTCAGCCGTTAGTTCAGCGCAGCGCAAAACCGAGACAGACGCGTGGTTTTTACCCCCGAATTAACTTTGTCCTATCTGGGCAGACAAATAGCTCTTCACTGCAGTGTTCAGTGATGCCAAGTGCCAGAATTACGAGAGAAAAATCTGGGGACGTGCAGGCGTGCGTGCAAAAAAGCGTGCCTTCCTGACAACAAATCCTGCCTAGATCTGTTGGCAAGGATGTCTCTTCCGTCTCTGCCTTTTTTTGCAGGTATAATTTACGAGGCATTTATGCAGTTGAGTCTGGCAGTCACTGACAGAGTTTAAGTGCCCAGCAGGTTATGGAGGCGGCCTCCTTTTCCTCTTGAAAATGGTTCTTGAAGGGCACTCGGGCATCTGATGATGTTTGCATGGTGTCAGCCAGAACTTAGGTCAAAATATCCCAATAATCACATTTTCGGGGCAGCATTCGACCCAGGGCCTGGAGCACAGGGCTGGGATGTGCGGGCTGCCCGGGCTGTTGCCGAAATAGCCACTTGAAGCAAATTCTGCCAATTCTCTTTTATTTGTCTCGTGGAATACTATTAAAATTAGAAATGCTCAACATAAGATACACGGTGGATGATGGGGTGTGATTCTGAAAAGTTCTGTGATTTTTAACCGGTCTTTCAGCTTCACTGTGAGCTCCCATGGCACATGCTCGCTCTGTTGGGCCACTCCTGGCTGAAAAAAGAGCTATTAAGAAATCTAGAATAGCAGTGCCTGCAATTTGTGGGCAATTCCGTCTATTAACAGAGAGGTCTCCAAAGAAACCATTTGTTTCAACTCTATATTAAATCTTAATAATCCTATTGCGGTGCTCGTCTTTGTGACGAACACAGGGAAGACACTCTTCCAATTACATTGTTAAAATCAAAGTTGTCTGCAGATTAGGCAGGAGGGTTTGGTTCCGCAGGCAAGGGGATTTGCAAAGCCTCCTGTTGAAAGCTTTACCCATCAGGGCGCCTGTGAGATCTCGGATAGTCGCTCAGCAGAGCAAGGATTCAACCACACATCAAGCAAACGAAACCGAGGGCTAACTCGGCAAGTGCGGTGCGACAGGATACAGGTCATCTCCGGTGGTGAATGAGCTCTTTTGGCTGGGTTTGAAGATAATGAAGAGGCTGTTATCAGCGGAGGTTTTCTCAGCAGTGGGGTTTTCCCCAGTTTGAGACCTGGGTGATCTGCTCAGCTGCAGGTCTCCAGGCAGACAAAGCCAACAGCTCTGGAACATGGTTTTATTTCCACGTCGGAGCGTACGGGGCCATGTGGCGTGGGCACAAGGCGAGCTCAGTTTCAAATACGGGTCTGCACCAGCGCTGAAGGTCGCCCAAGTCATCAACCCTGGCTGATAATGCCCTCCAAAAAATTGTATTGTGGCTTCCAGCCGTACCACTGCCATATCTACCATTAACAATTTGTCACCTTGTGCGCTTGCTTTGAGAGTCTTTCAAAACACAAAATAAGAATTGAAAGAATACATTCAGTATATATTTCAATAAGCACTTAAATACAAATTTTGCCAAACAGGGATTTTAAAAAGAAATCTGTGAGCGTAGGTACAGATTTCCAGATGTAATTGTTGCCAGAGGCGCTCAGAATAATACAACCTTTGCCTTGGTTCCACAGGAATATCGATGACAGAAACTGTTGATATAAGTAGAATTTGCCAGGATTGCTCAGGGCAGATCTGGTCAGAAATCACTATTTTCTGTACCACGTCTTCCCAGAAGTTCAGGTAAGGATGCAGATCCTCCACACCTACACAGTAATGCAGAGCTAAGAGAAACGTTTGCTTTTTCCAGGCTGCAGATGCTGGAGCGACAGGTGGTGGGAGGGGAGCAGGCCGAAAACAAGGACCTCCAAGAAAAGCATAAACGCCGGAAAAAATACGCGGACGAGCGGAGGATGCAGCTGGTGAGCGCGCTGCAGCAATCCAACGAGGACAGCAGCGAGTGGGTTCTGCTGAACGTCTACGACTCCATCCAGGAGGAGGTTCGAGCCAAGAGCAAGCTTCTGGAGAAGATGCAGAAGAAGGTGAGCAGCTCCCTGCTGAAGGTTTAGGGAGCATCTCTCTCCCCCTCTGCATACCTCTTTTGGTATTTTTTAGGGCCAGGAGGTGTTTTAGGGCAGCGTGTTCAGAGAATGACTCCAGCTGCATCAAGTATTTCACCCGCGTGCCTGCGCTAGTGTCTACAAGCTTGTTGGTGTGTATTTTTATGAAATATCAGATGCAGCAGCCTCAGGGTGGTGATTTAAGTTGTTGAAACCCCAAAGCCCGCCCATTACAGAGGCTGAGCTCCTTGTGCAGCAGCACAGGTGATGGGAGAGGATGCGACTCCCTCTGCTGACCTGCGCCATCCATCGCACAGCTTCCTCCGCTTCCCGTCGCCCCAGAGAGCACACCTGGGCTCCAGGAGGAATTACACCGTGAAAAGTTTTCTGGGGGGAAAAAAAAAATAAAAACCAACGCTCTTAAATTTTAAGCATGCTTTAAGATGAGTTTTCTAATGAGGCAGAATCGGGTAAGCTTCCAAAAAATCTCTGTGCGGTCCTAAATCCACGCATTAAGACCTCACTTTATTTCTGCATTTAGGTTATTAAAAAAATATTGTACCTTTTTCATTGAAGTTACAAACTTCTGAGAGTTCGTTAGCACTGGACACATTAACATCAACTTAAGGTCCACGCCAAGACTCCGCGCTTTGGAGAAACGCGAGAAATGTCATTCAAATGGGCATGGAGTAATCTCTCCACGCAAATCTCATCCTAATTCTTAACTATAAATTAGAAATCTTCCCAAATATTTGAAGCTTTTGCGTGTGTTTTCCATCCTTCTGCCTGAGGAATCTCTGTCCTCCGAGAAACCATCAGTCCTTCTGTTTTATAATCCCAACAATTTACTTAGTTTTTACGTCCCAGCTGCGGGCTGCCGAGACCGAGATCAAAGATCTGCAGTCGGAGTTTGAGCTGGAAAAGATCGATTACCTCGGCACCATCCGCCGCCTCGAGCGAGACCTGCTGCTCTTCCAGCAGCTGCTGGATCGGGTGCAGCCCCTCATCCGCCGCGACTGCAACTACAGCAACCTGGAGAAGATCAAATGTGAATCCGCCTGGGACGAGGAAAAAGGCTGCTGGAAAATTCCAGAGCTCCTCATTCAAAAAACCCGCCTGCCCGCAGGTGAGAGGGGCATCTCAGTGGTGCCGCTGGCACGTGGCTGCGTCTGGGCTAAGCGGGTCGTGTTTGGGCTGCCCCTGCTCTTGTGTTCAGAAACTTTGTCTGGAAGATTTGAATAACATCATGTGAGGCCCAGGGTGGATCCTTCGGCATCTGCGAGCAAGGTCACCACGGTGGTGCTGGGGATCGGGGAGCGCAGTCAGGACAGCGTTAATTGTTTTAGAGAGAACCATCCTTTAATGCCGTCTCTTCCCACAGCAGTTCCAGCCCTGCCAAAGCCCGAACTCGCCCAAAAGACCCCTTCAGCCGAGAGCAGAGAGCAAACGGTACACCTCTCCTCCCTTTTGTACAGTATTTTACTGCTTTTTGCCTTGTTTTGAGCTGTAACCCAGGCGCTGGCGCAGACTCCGGCGCTGCTG
>NW_009736106.1:2169-6475 GCF_000703405.1 Apaloderma vittatum | reverse complement strand
AAATCCAAAATCGGAGGGATGTTGCACCCTCCCACCCCCCCCTTCCCCATTTGCAGACCGCGGCGGCGAATGCCACCAGCACGCGTGCGCCTCTTCCGCATTCCCTTCCTTTCTTAGGATCTGTTGGGGATCCCAGGGTTAAGCCACGGATCGCAGGTTGGGAGTCCCTGGCCTAGGGTAGGTTAGTACCAAAGCTTAGGCGTGTGTCAACGCACAAAAGCCTTGAATCTGACCTGCGACCTGCGGCAGTCAGGCTTCATTTCCTCCCGGAGCCGAAGGCTTTGCCCTGCCAGAAAGTCGTTTTTTCCCCCTGTAGATGCACTCGAGTCTTAACCTTGACCTAGCGCAGCACCGAGCCCTTCCCACGGCCACGGAGGGTTCTCGGGTGTTGTCAGACCTGGCAGGGAGCAGGAGGAAAGGCTGAGCATCAGAAAAAACGTTTTCACCCTTACAAGGATGCATCGCACATCTAAAGCGTCTCAGGTTTAGATCTCCTAGCCTAAAATTCAAATTAGCGTTGCTTACCGGGGTACCTGGATCCATCTCCTGTCCCCCACACCAGTCCCGTTTTCAGAGGAGCGGGGAACCCACGTCCCTCATCACTTCCCGATGCAGGACAATTGAACAACAGACGGTTACTACCCTCCTTCAGGCTGTTTTTCAGCACTGCTCACATCTCTGCTGAAGTGCCATCAGAAGGTCAAAGAAAAGCCCCTTCAAGATGCAGACCTGACCCTTCTGTCCTTGGGTTCTCCGTGTCCCCTGAAGCTGGCAGGCGAGGACTGTAGATCTGTAGATCCACTATTTGTGGATTACTCCTCCAATCACACTCTTATCACACAGGGAGAACAGACTTCCCCAGGTCTGTTTGGATCCCCCTGTCCCATTCACTCCCAGGCACCTCTTGTGTACGAGAAGCCTCTTATCTGTCCATTCTCATGAACAAACTCCCAACATGAGCTGTACTCGGCTGTAAAGTGTATCCACACACGTCCATTTCAGAACGATACGTGTGTCCCAGTATGTCGCACACCTACGTCAGAGAATCACAGAATCGTTCAGGTTGGAAAACGAGACGGGATCGAGTCCAACCAGGAACCCTACTCTACAAAGCTCACCCCTAAACCATCTCCCCCAACCCCACATCTAAACAACCTTTAAACCCATCCGGGGATGAGGACTCAACCCCCTCCCTCGGCAGCCAGTGCCAATGCCTGACTACCCTTTCTGTGAAGATTTTTTTCCTAATGTCCAGTCTAACCCTGCCCTGGTGCAGTTTGAAGCCGTTCCCTCTTGTTCTATCGCTAATTACCCGTGAGAAGACACCAGCACCGACCTCTCTACAACGTCCTTTCAGGTCGTTGTGGTCCTTTTGCCCTCAGCAGTTCCCATCGCAGCGTTACTCTAAGACACGGACAGTTCAAGGAAAAGGCTCCGGCCAGTCGCTGCAGCAGCATCCCTAGAACCATCAGAGTCAGAAAATGAGCAGCCCCATTTCTAGAGAAACTTTCACTCATTTAGTGAATCCCCGTATGGCAAAAACGGTGCCACATCCTACACACTGCTCAGTTGGGTCTACAGATCACTTAAAATAAGGCTCAAATTTTAGGTCATTCTAGTAGTGGAACGTTGATTTCATTCAAGGTTAAATGATATATGCTTTCCTTTTGAGGTCCTCTCTTGTACTAAACAAGGACATTGTCAGGGGAGTTTACAGAGCACTTGGTGTCAGCGAGATAAAGCCCTGGGAGCTTCCACAGACTTCAGAAAAAAAGAACACAACCTGGTTATATTGCAGCGATCTGAGGCTGGTGGATTTTAGCTTCCTCCCTTTCAGACCGTTTTAGGCATTTCTTTTCTTGGGAGTTACAATTCTGATTGAAAACACTGCTCTGCCATCTGGTAAATGCCCCACGCTGTGAGGGAACAATATCTGGGTTCTCTTGCCAGCAGGGATATCCAGTTCGGTTTATGAAAACCGGAGGCATTGTTGAATGCATTTGCAAAAAGATGCAGTTGGCGAGACAAAATTCTGACAGTCTCCCAGCGCATGGAAATACTGTTCAAAGTGAAGTTTCGGCACAATGATTCAGGAGATACAAAAGTCCAGGCACGTACGTAAGGGCTGCCAGCTGATAAACATGATTAAAGCAGGTCTTGGATGAATAAGAATGGATAGGTGCTCGTGGCAATTCCAAGGGGGCCGAATTCATCCCTGGGTGGGCAGCACAGTCGCCCCGTTACCGTTACCATGATTCATATCCAGCCCTCACAATGCCTTTACAGCACTTTCTGGGAAAAATAGCAGGGGGGCTGGTCCCACAAAACCACAAGAAGCATCACAAGAGGTACAAATGCGCCATGTGTTGAAAAGGCTCATGGCAACAGCAAGTTGCTCAGCTTGGTGAAGGCTGGCTGGAGGCACCTTGGACTTCTTCAGCGAACCTCCCCGGCTCTCCTCCACGGCCCCCGGCTGGAGAGGCCACAGCTGCTTTGCCTGAGGGTCCTGCTGTGGCTCCGACCTCATCCCAGCTACGGAGCAGATGCAGCTATGGAGGAGCCGCAGAGAAGCAGCCCTGTGTGAATATGCGTGATATGGTCTAGGGGTGAACTTGCAAGTAGGGTTAATGGTTGGACTCGATGATCCCAAGGGTCTTTTCTGTGATTCTGTGTGGCCACTGAGAAATCCCTTGTGGATCATGAAGGACGCGTGCAAGACCAGGTACAGGCAGCCTCAGTGTGTGTGTTCCAGTTTCCACGTGCCCTGGGATGATACAGAGTCACACTACACGTTCTCCTCTTCCTTCACACAAAGTTCTGGTGGTGGCAGCTGAAAGAGAAGCAGTTTCTCTCTGCTGTTTCTGCAGGGAGGCTCTCCCATTCTTCAGATTTCCCACCACATTTGCCCTTGGTGAAACCATTTCATACATGATGGGTGTTGACAATAGGTTAAGCAAATACATTTAAAAGGTGTCGTTTATTTTGCACTCAGTCATCCCCTGTGAGCTCTTCACCGCTCCTTGAAAGACCAAAATGACAGAGATGATGCTGGAGTTCAGGACAATTTCTGCCCTCCTAGCTGCTCCTACAGTTTCCAATAACGGGGGTCGAGCTAGCCGAACCCCAGGACTGGGCAGTGCCAAGGAAGCCCGTGAGAACTGGGGAAGCAAGAGTCGGGGTCTCAGCAGTGGCCTGAGATGGAGAGCACACACGGAGACATCCACCCTCTCACCTGTCCAAAACCAACCAGCGTCACCTTAACCCACCCCACCCCTACCTAAAGGTATGAGGCAAGAGCGCGGCAGCACAGCGAGGAGCAGACGGGCGCGCAGGAACCAGCGGAAAGGTGAACTGGAACGCTGGGAGAGGGGCCAAGAAGCTGTTCCCTGCAGGGAGGGCCAAGCCGGCTGGGGCTCAGGGCAGGAACCTGCCCTTACGCCGGGGCAGGAAGGTGCTGGAAGGGAAGCAGGGGCTGGGACTGGCTCCAGGTGAGGTGGGCACCCGGGCAAGTCCTGTTTCTGCTGGGGCAGGCTGAGGGCAGCAGAGAGCTGCAGCAAGTCCTGAGCCAGGAAAGCGCTTCCGAGGCTTGGGGAGACCAGGGGGGTTTGCTGGGAAGCAAGGGCCGGGCTGAAGCTTTTGGTACCTTGCAGGAGCGTCTCAAGGACACTCAGTTTGCTTTCAGTGTGGCCTTGGACAAACACCAGCAACTGCTGCGGCCGACAGGCAGCTGGAGCGTGAGGGGGAAGGAGTGCTTTCAGTCGAGGTGACCAGCTAAAACCATCTACCCCAGGGGTCACTCACTTCCAGCGAGGGAGAGTGGTGGAGAAGAGGAAGACAGGAACGTGAGAAAGCCAGGTCTCCAGGCAGCGGACACAGAAGGGGCTGTCAGCAAGCATCTCGGGGACTTTGCAACGGCAAAGGCCACGGGCTGGCTTGGCCTCGCGGTGGGCTCCACACAACGCTGCGCTGCAGCTCCTAAAAGAGGAATACCTGAGCTCAGCAGCACAGAGCTTCTCAAGCAGTTTGCTCGAAGCCCGAGGGCTTTGCCTGACTTAACTGAGGACGAGAAATCCAAGCACGGCGTGCCTCATCCTTGATTCATCTCTTCTCGTGCCTGTGTCTGCCCTGGGGAAGGTGACCACGGCACCGGGGCAGGTTGCTAATGGAGTAAATGCCGTGGAAGATCAACAAGATCATTTCCGATGCAGCAGATGAATACTTGCAGACGGGCTGCTTCAGTGTCACATGTGGCCTCCGGGTCCCCAAAGGGACACTGTTGGGCGGTGACGCACCGCAGAGCAGGGAA
>NW_009736106.1:1737-2104 GCF_000703405.1 Apaloderma vittatum | reverse complement strand
GGACACTGTTGGGCGCTGACGCACCGCAGAGCAGGGAAAGGAATTGCACTTCATGGCCACCCAGCATAAGGGCCCGATCCTCCGAATCCTCCACGTACCCGCGTGTTTTCCGCTCAACCGAATTCCAAACAGGACTGGGACAAGTGAGAGGCACGTGGCTGGAGACACCTCGCCCACACGCGGAGCCCAGGACGCAGTTGAGCCGGGAGCTGTGAGCCAGCAGCAGGGCTGCGGAGTTCCCGGCTGTCGACGGGCACCGGGGTGGGCTTCATGTCCGGGGACCACCCAAAGGACTCTGCCCCATGTCTTGATGATGCAGCATTTGCGCGGAGGCTGCAGTTACCGACACGACCCTGCCCTTTTGGGG
>NW_009736106.1:0-1718 GCF_000703405.1 Apaloderma vittatum | reverse complement strand
TCGTTCGCGCCAGCCAGCACAACACTCCCTTCCCCAAACATGTTTCTCTGCTTCCTCCTACGCCCTTCCCACGCCCACCAGCCTTCTTAGAACTGATTTTATCTCGGCTTTAAGTAATGCAAACCTTTGCTCTGAAACTGCAGTCTCCCAATTCTCAGTGTTCTGATGTTGCAGGCAGGGCTACCACCGAGCAGGAGCTCCACGCGGTGGTATTTTGACCCAGTATCTAAAGCTACACTTTACACATTAAACACTGTCTCGTTAATTATAATTACCGATGATATCTCGCGCGAATCACTCGCCGCTTCTGCTCACATTCCTCTGCGCCCCATTACAAGCCACATGAAGGTGTATTGTGCAGGGAGCGCTGTTTTACCCATTGAGGTGACGAAATACAACCAGCCTCAGGAGACTTTCACCATCACCACCAGAGCTGGCCTGCTCGGGCACCGCACACCCACGACAACCTGCATCATCGACGCTTTACCTGAGGATGCGGCCGCTGTCTACGTACGGGCTAACGTTTGGGAAAACACAGGAATAATTTACTGATTCCTGGTTCCTAAAAATTAAATAAATACATTTTCAGAGGACAGGCGAGAACATCCATTCTTTCCCCTACAAACCTCACAATATGTAAAAGCCACCCTGTGACACCTGCTAATCAGCTGCAGTTTTAAGACATTGGACACTTGAAAATTGCAATTTACCCTGTGAAGGGAATGAGATCAAAGAAGGACCATGAGGTTGTTTGATGACAGGTTCCCAGGAGATGCTAGAATAGGAAGTTTTATGTCTCACAGACAGACGCACACAAAGCCTTCTCAGCAGCGTACGTGGTAAAACAAGAGGCAAAAGCCACAATCTGCAGCTGGGAGAGTTCAGAGTGGACGTTAGGAACCATTTCTCCAGTCAGAGTGTAGTGCAGTCTGGGATCCAACCCCAGAGAGCCTGTGTGAGATCTCCACCCCGGGAGTTTTTCAAGTCTCGGGCAGACCAAGCCCACAGCTGACGTGACCCGGCATGGTTGGACCACCCGGTCTCCAGAGGTATTTCCAGACAACGATTCCATGACAAGTCTGACTCAAGCAAGGAGGGGGATTCCTTTCAACTTAAAAGCTGAGAAGTGATAATTGTTTACATTTTTGTCAGCTTAACAGCGTATTTTCAAAAACCATTTGACAACCACCTGCTCCTTCCCGGCTTACTGTGGGCAGTGCAGAAATGAGACGCGAGGTCTCCTGCATCCCCTGGCCAAAAACAAGGTGACTCAATTGGTTTAATAGCTTTAGAAGACTTCAGATAATTCTCACCTGTGCCTCAGTTTCCTCCCACACTGATCTTGGAAACAGACAACAGGAAGCTTGATGGATGGTTTCAAACCAGTTTTTTGAGATCTGACGATGAGGAGGCACAAGTGGAAAAAGCAAAGCGTTAGCTAAAATTTTCATTATTTCTTATTACTATTAAAAACTCCAAACCTCCATAAACCAGGAGTCCTGCATCGCTGGGCCCTCTGCAACCCAGACACACCTTCGTGAGCAGATCTTTGCTAGACCAGTTGCAGGAACAGCTCACTCCCTAGCGAGGCCCTTCGTGGCTCCGAGAAGTGAGGCAGAACGTCTGGAGCAGAACATTTGGGACACTTGGTGACGAGCAGCATCACCCAGCTTGGAGACAGAGCCACGTGGGTGTTGGAGGGCACGGGGATGGGGATG
>NW_009736105.1:0-18073 GCF_000703405.1 Apaloderma vittatum | reverse complement strand
TTGGTTACATATTGTAACCCAAGACATCAATCTACTAAAGACTGCAGGTAAATTTACAACAAATATAACAGTGAAACATTACTTTTATGTATTTGATTTTTACCTTTTCACAGATTGCATTACTGATTTCACACAAACTCAACACCAAGGCCTGCTGAATTTATCTGGACTTATTCCGATATTGAAGGGCTTATAGAAGAATAGTCTGATTTGTTGCTTAGTAAGATTAGTATAGACCATATCTAGTGTTTCAGTTTATATGCTTCCGAGAGTACATATTGTAATCTAAATTTGGCAAACTGAGCTGTTTCCAGTTGATGTCTGAAATTCAGAGGTGTGTTCTTTACTTGTCTGAAATATGTACTGAAACCAAGTAAACATAGCTTTCAGGATGTTTTTCCTTTTAAGAGGAAAGTGCAAAGACAGAACAATGTGGAGCAGTTAAAAATGCAGCGTAGTAGGTTGAAAATGCACACGTGGCTTGGAGCTATTTTCACGTTCTCGTACTCCCTCTTGAGTAAAAAGAAAACAGTGGTTCTTTTTAAGCCGTGACGGCCAAAATGGAAATGTGTTTATTCTCATAAATCTCCTTTTAAGAAGAATTTGTAACATAGCCTTAGTTATATTTCTCTGCTATATCCGTGTAATTAGTACAGCAGCTTACTCATGCTTGTTTCACTTAGATAATCTTTCTGGGGAAAACAATTTAAGCAACTTAATCTTCAAGTGCGTTTTCAAAATTCTTTGACAGCCAAATGGGTAGTGGGTACTGATGTGGCCCGGAGAGTTTTTCGCATAGGTTGTGGATTAACCTTAAACACAAGAAAGAGGTGATGGGAGGGAGAAATTGCTTGCCACTAGCTGACCAATGCCCAGCCAGTCCCTGAGTAACGGCAGCACCAGCAAACTTCCCTCTGCCAGCTTTTACTGCCAGGCTGTGGCATGGGGTGTCCCTTTGGGGAGCTGTCCCAGCGATGTCCCTCCCCACTGCTTGCCCACGCTGAGCTGACTCGCTGGCAGGGCAGCGTGAGAACCTGAAAAGGCCTTGGCACTGTGTAAGCACCAGAAAAGGCCTTGGCACTGTGTAAGCACCGTTCGGTTATAGCTAAACCATCTGTGTGTTGTCGCTGTTTTCATCACGAATCCAAAACATGGCACTATACAAGCTATCCTGAAGAAAATCAACTTTCTTCCAGTCAAAACCAGCACGTCTTTTTATTTTTGTTAATTCCAAGAAGGGTTGGCTTAATCACTGATGAAGCTTCAGCCAGTGTGCTTTTACACTTAACTGCCTCACTGCTAATGAAACCGTAGTGTGTGTGTCCTCAACTAAGGTTTTTGATGTAAGTTTTAAGAAATTTGTCATGCTTCACATTCTGATTGAGCTGCACACAAGGGTAATTAATTATGCAGGAGGATGTAATTTTATTGTGAGATTGCCGGGTGATGATGATGGGCAAAGGTAATGAGGTAACGGCGGCTTGTTACTATGCTGTAGCCTTACCTGATAGTTCTCTATATAATAAAACTGTGTGGCTATGTGAATGTACTCTTTTTGAGCTTTCTAAGTTATATTTGATTCTTGCTACTGTAGATGTCTCTTGTAAATACATCTTCTGTAATGTAGATGTCCTTGTGGTTTTTGTACGTCAGAGCGTGTTTTGACCTTAAATCTCTGGAGATTTAAGGGCACGTTCTGTCACCATGCAGGGACTTTCCAATGTCTTAACTGTGCAAGCAGACTACATGTTCTGTTTTCGTATGACACAAATACTGCTATATTACTGTAGGAATAGGGAGTGAAATCAAGATGTGGAAAATAGTAGTTTTTAAAAAAATCATGTTTTAGCAGATTTCAAAAGCTAATAAGATTGTTACTTTTTGTGCTTGTGCACACACACATGAGCCTGTTTGTAAACATGGAATAACTGCATTTGTAGCCTAGGAAGGCAAGTTGAATCCTTCTGCTCTGCACAAACTAGATTATTCTTTCCATTCCTGATTGACTTACTAAAACTGGGTATTTTTAGGTTTTACGTGACACATTTGCTTGCTTTTCTCTGACAAAGTACACTAGCTAATCCTTGCTGCTGTGTCTTGGTGCTTGCTATTTAAGCTGGAAATTCCTTCAAATGTCTGTTTTCTTTCCCCTGCAGTTGTCATCTCATGTTTTCTGTATCATGTTGACTCACTGTGGCTTCCTTTTTCAATTCTTGCTTAGTAAATGAACAAGAATGCTTGACAAATACTGTGTTTCTAAAAGAAAACATGGCATACCAAAATGTAAATATTTTCCCTTAATTACTCTTGGATGCTGTGAAGTTGCTTGTGCCCTTTTGACATGGTGAAGGCTCATGCTACAGGCAAGATGAGTTTGGTGTAATTTGTGGAATGGCTTCCAGTGAAAAAGCAGACAGCTTTCACTGAAGATAGTGGAACTGAAATTACGTGCTCAAATTTAAAACAAATCCACTTCAAACAGTGCACGTGGGAGAAGGAAGATAAAACTAATGAAGCAATGTTTTTCTTCTAGATTTTTTTCATTTTATACCTGTGAGTTCCCTGTAATCCAAAGATGGCAGCAAATAAGCCTAAAGGACAGAATTCATTGGCTTTACACAAAGTCATCATGGTGGGAAGTGGTGGTGTAGGAAAATCTGCTTTAACACTACAGTTTATGTATGATGAGGTAAGAATCTGCACTAGAAATTATCTCAGGACATGTCTGCTACATAGTGTTATTTAGCATTCATTAGTACAGTTATTTACAGAAAGGGCCGGAAAGCATATGATGTAGTATGAAAGTCGGCAATTAAATTGAATGAACATATTTCTTGAGATTAGAGAGCAAATCACTGGATACCTGTGAGGGTACGTGGCATTTTTCAGACTTCTGTGCATTTGGATTCTGTCATATTATCAGCACATTTTGTCATTGTTCAGTACACCTATTAGAACTTATTTAAATATTACACCTCAAAGCTTCTTCACTTAAAAGGTTGTGTGATGACTGAGATGATGACCAATTTTTTTCCTTTTTTTTTTTATTCTGCTGTTGAAGAGAGGAAGGAAAAATGTTTCTTGTTTTCTTTTTATTTTTTTCCCAATTAAAGTAATTATTTTTGACTAAAAGGCAGAAATTATAGCTTCGGTGTCCTTTAAAAGTGGACACTAAATATACTCAAGCTTGGGGCTGCCTGATAGCTTAATGGAATGCAGCCAGATGTTGTGCTTGACCAAAAGCAGAGGCTTGGGTAGCGCACAGACACTGATGTTCTACAGTTTCCTCTAAAATTTCCTCATAATGGCTGAAGAAAGCAAAAATCCTATAAACTGTTTGGGCTGATGGAGAGCCCGATTTAACTATAAATCATCCAAGGACTTCACATAGCCTAAATACCTATGCTTACTTATTAGTTACTGTAACCATATAACGCATTTGTTATATTCTTATATGCAAATAGAAGCATCTGCCTTGTACAGGAATGATTTTATATCATGAAGTTGTGGCTTTTTTGGTTTTGTTTGTTTGTGTTTTTAATAGTTTGTTGAAGACTATGAACCCACCAAAGCAGACAGCTACAGGAAAAAGGTGGTTCTGGATGGGGAAGAAGTCCAAATTGATATATTGGACACAGCAGGACAGGAGGACTATGCTGCAATTAGAGACAACTACTTTCGGAGTGGAGAAGGCTTTCTTTGCGTCTTCTCTATTACAGAGCTGGAATCCTTTGCAGCAACTGCAGACTTCAGGTGAGTTCCAAGGCAAGATAATTATTCCAATTACAGTGAGATAATTACAAGTGATTTTGTTTGTTTGTTTTGCAATATCCTTATGATAGTCCACACTGGAAGACAGATCTTACTGTAGTCACCTAATGTTTTGAACAGATGCCCAGCTGTGCCTTTGCTCTCTGTACCACTTCAGATACCTTTGCAGCTGTGTTTCCGAGTACCAAAAAGGCTGTGGCCGCGGAGCAGACACATAGCAACATTCAGAAGGCTTCTGCCCTTTGTAAACCAGAGTTGCTTGTGTTGAGAAGTAGCATTTGTGAGTAGGCGTACTGCGATCCAAAGTAATGGATCTGAGGAGAATTGCTTGTAGGCTGTACGGTCACATGTCATGTATGTACGATACAGCCTGTGTACAAATGCAGTTGGCTTGCAGGCTTATGCTAGGTATTGTCAGTCGTGGAGGACTATTTCGTTGAGTTCCCCCAGACTGCAAAATTACCTATTCAAATCTATTTAAGATCCTGGTAATGCTTCAAAGTACATGATCTTCCATGGCTCCTACTTTTCCAGCAAAGGTGGATGTTGTCAGTATATATGTGGATACAGCAAAAATGCAAGAAAAAAATCCTTTCAATGTACGGATTTAAAACTGTCCCCAGTCCATATGTGAAACTGTAAAAGCCTAAATGCTAAAAAGTAACTCGGAAAAATTTCTTTCTCCTCTGTGTAAAAGTAACCTGTTTCTCTTGAGGGTACAGTTAAAATACCTTGGGTTGTTGAGCAGCCTGAGGGAATACTACTTAAGAGTCAGATATGAAAGAAAGTGACAAGAAGAATTTGGATGTTTGTTTCCATGGAATTTTGTTTGGCTGGAATGGCAGAATTCCAATGAGAGAACTGTTTACTCAATGCCTTTGACAGAGTTCCTGGTGTGCTCTGAAATGTCATTGCCTCGAATAATTGTTTTCAATAGAAAGCAGACCTGCAGCAACTAAACTTTTAAATATTTTAAAAGCAGTTTGGTAAAACGTGGTCTCGCTTTGAGTAGAACTGATCTGGCTTTAATGATTTATTTTGAGTTCTAGATTTCAGGCTGGCATATCATTAATTATTTCTTGTTCAGGAGATATCAGTCTTTAGAGAGGGCTCAAAGGAGATTATTGTCGGATTGCTGTTAGATTAACTCTTTGTGGTGAAATTGTTTGGCATCAGCTGAACAATTAGGTTTTAGCAGAAGTCTTACTTACATAGATACTGGAGTGAGTTTTGTTCTGGCCACCCTTCTTAATCCGCTGACTAATTAACAACTTTGGAATACCTGCAGACTGTGTTAAAACATTTGCAGGGGAGAGGAAGGCAATTACACCTCAGAGATGAATGTGGCATTACAAGCTGCCTCAAAATATGTATTTGTTGATTTAAAAAAAATTTTGGGCTATCTGCAGTTTCTCAGCCCTGTGAGTAACTTCCTCCACAGGGCTGGGTGCTATTCAGAGCTTTTTATAACAGCAGGAGGATCTTGCTGTTTACCAAATCGAGACCCTTTAGAATATCAGTTAATTAACTCTCTTCAGCTTCTCTCCGTTCAACTTTAAATCTGGCAGTAGATTTTACCTCAGCCAACAAAAGGAATTTGTTTCTCTGTGCTTTTTGTCGATCTTTCAGAAATTGTTCCAAGATAAAGAGCTTCATTTCACTGCTTTTAATTAATTTCCAATTAGAAGAAATGTTTCACTATTTTTTTGTGCTGAAGATTAATGTACCAAATAATATGTAGTACTGAGTTTTATTTATAACTTTAAATCCTTCACCCCAGCAGTTCAAATAGTAGAAGGGTCTGCCCTTAAAAATCTGATTTATGTACAACTTGTATCTGTGCACTGGTATATAACCAAATGAAGATCTCTGCAAAAACTAAATATAATTGGCTTGAGAAAGATTCCTGAAAAGAAGAGATTTCCTCGCAGTGTGCTGTAGACCATTTTGTCAGCTTTAAAAATGGCACATGCATTTTGTTAAGAAAAAATCAAATGTAAAACTGAAGTAGCTTAAAAATGGCAGTCACAGAAAGTAATATCAAGACAATGGTAAATGCTCTCAAGCAACACCTTTATTAAAAGGAATGACTTATTAATATAAATTCTCACCTAAAGCAATCCTGTTATACTCTTTTAGTTTCTTAGTGACTCACCTCCTTCCTTCCTGGAGGACTAATTGTCTGTCTCTGTCTTCATTTTGTATAATGTCATAATGAGGTTTTACTGTTACGTAAGCTTCATAAAAGGAATAAGTGGGTTTTCACTGTAAGATGGAAAAGTATTTAGTCTGAGTTCTTTTTGTATTCTAAGAATAGTACTCCATGCAAAGATTAATTTTCCTCTTTTTTTTTTCCCTCCAGGGAGCAGATCTTAAGAGTAAAAGAAGATGAGAATGTTCCTTTTTTGTTAGTTGGTAACAAATCAGATTTAGAAGATAAAAGGCAAGTTTCTGTAGAGGAAGCAAAAAACAGAGCTGATCAGTGGAATGTTAACTATGTGGAAACTTCTGCAAAAACACGAGCTAATGTTGACAAGGTAATAACTGTGCTCTTAATACCAAGAATCTCTCCATCTGTTTTTACCTTACACCTTCCTTCTGTCAGTCATGCTCTATATGTTCATTATTTTAGCAATTTTTGTGAAATTTGAAAGAAATGCTTTACCTCTCTTAGCTTGTGAGGAGTGCATGACTAGGTGACTTCATGCGGAACAGTGAAAATGTTTGGCTTAACAAGTTTATCCCATCCTAAACTGCAAGGAGTTGTTGTACGAGACCTTATTTCATAAAAAATTTCTCTTGGCCTAGAGTTCTCACTGTGTTTCTTGTAACTAGAAGACATTCTGCTTCTGAACAGTGAGGCATGCTGTCTGATCCTCAGCTAGAATAAAAGAGCTTATAGAAGTAGGTGAGGGAGGGATAGGAGCCCACTCGACCCTCATGTAACCAGATGCCCGGTTATATTTGACTTCAATGAAGAATGGATGAACCCTTTTAAGATTTGAACAGCCTATAAGTGCCTCATGAGTTTTCAGGGATAAAACCTGCTTCAGGAGGCTGTGAGATAAGAGACAAAGAATCTTTGTCTCCAAGAAGATAAATTACTGATTAGTTCTAAGTATTTCATCTATAACTGTAAAAGACAGGACTTCTTGCAATACCGAATTCAGAATAACTCTTGGCCTTGTAGACTGCAAATGTGTGGCAAAAAAAATAAATAGCTTAGTTCAGTATGTCAGTCTTGCCTTTCAGAGCTATTGGCAGGTTTGACCACACATTGAAAAAAATCTCAGATGTAAATTCTTAAGTATGAGTGGTCAATTGCAGCATGACGGTGGTAATGTGAACTCTCTTTTGCAATAATTTAACCTTGACTGTTGTCTCCTGTCAGTTGTTGTCCTCAAGAAACTGATTGTTCAGTGCTACACTAAGAACTACATGCTGTTTTGTGGAAAAAAATGAATCCATTAAATGCAGCTGAACTCAGTCTCATTGCTGAAAACAGTCTGATATTATTTTGTTGTTGTTATGAAAACTAGTACATCCTATAGTTTTGGTGCAATTGTAGTTAACATCCATCTATTACAGACATGACATTAATAGAAGTAACCACTGTAGTCATGTAGAAACTTCTAGATCTTCAAAACCCACTTCACTATCATTTAGCAGCTGGGAAAAAAATGTGTGTCTGTACATATATGTTTTTGTACTAACTCTCTAATCGATAGCTCTTGCACACACCTGGTGGGCTACTATGGAGTTCCAAGTTTCCTTTTGGACCTGATGGCATTATGGATCCAGATTAGCATTCACCATATAAAATTAAGTTTTGACAGGCCATAAAATGGGGTTTTGCTGGCACTAGTAAATACCAAGTATTCTTAGTTACTTGGAACTTCTGAACTTATGGGGCTTGTTATGCAAACTTAAGTTACTATTCTGTAATAAATCTAGCCGGATTCCAAAATAGTGGGTTTGCTCGATTGGGGAAAACACAATCAGATTCCACTTCCTTTGGTAAAGGTGACCCACTTAAAATCTTCTCAGAAGGTCACATACCCCAGACAGCTAAATACTGTGCTTAAGCATGTGGACAGTTGCATCTTACCATTAACAAAGGTTTAAGTACAAACAAGTAAGAGTGCACACTTAGAAATGCAAAGGCAATCTTGTTTCTTGAGGGAAATGTTTAGTTACAACCATTTTCTTTGCATCCTGTGTAATGAAGACTGGTGGGTTTACTGCAGGCTATATGAGATTAGCGTAATTGCAAATAAAAGCCTACCAAGCTCTTAGAGGACCTTTTCTGCCCCTGTGTTTCACAGAAATCGATCAAGTCCGCTGACGTAGATCTAGAGGATCTCCTGAGAGAGAAAAGTCTTAGAATTCCTCAGCTGATTTCCTACAATCAAATTGTAAAGATGAAATGGTTATTTACTGTAGCTTCCTGCGAGTCAAGTCAAGATCTGATTTTCAGATCAATAAAGTAGCTTAAAGCATCCTGCCTTAACTGGCAGGAGGATCTCTCTGGTCTATTTCCAATTTTGTCATTTTTGTCCCCTTCTAAACCAGTTGATGAGAACTTAGAGATTGACCTGATCTAAAACAATTATTTATGTAGTTGTATGATTGATAACTTTGCTTTAAAGGAAATGCTAGTTTATTTTTTTTTCTCTAGTCACTTTGTCATGGGACGTCTCTAGTCACTTGCATCATCGGATGTACTGACCATGAAATGTTCAGTGTATGCTACTGCTTCATAGATATGTTTCTAGAATTGGCACTTTTTCAGCTTTTATAGTTCCATCACTGAAAATACTTGGAATGTAAACTGATTTCCCTGAGTCTTCTAAGCAATATGTAGATAATACATTTTTAAAAAATCTATACTCTTTTTTCAGTCCTTGTAGAAAATTGTCTGACAGGATTCATAAGCAGGTATCAGGAGATGAGAATTATAAAAGAAGCAAAACTGCATCGTATCAACTTGGCCTTCAAGACCAGTGAAAGACTTGTTGGCTTAATGTTTGCTTAAACTCATTGCATATAACTGACTTTATTCTAAATAACTGAAATCGATCTCATCGGTGATAGCCTAACTCGTGTCTGTGACTGGTTTTGCACTTATGTTCTTACATCTTTTTTAGGTGTTTTTCGATTTAATGCGAGAAATTAGAGCCAGAAAAATGGAAGACAGCAAAGAAAAGAATGGGAAGAAGAAAAGAAAAAGCCTAGCTAAGAGGATCAGAGAAAGATGTTGCATTTTATAATCGGAACCCTGATCTCCTTTCCTACCCTGATCATACTAATAAAATCCATAATTTATAAGCATGCCACTGAAGGCTCAAGTGACTGAAATTACTCTAACATGTTGGAAATAGTAATGTACCACTAAAAGCATGAATTGGAGCTGCACTGAAAGTCAAATTCACTGAAGAAAAAAAAAAAGAAAAAAAGATATGGCTTCAAGAGAAGCAAAGTTCAGTCCATTTCATACTTGCTGACCTTCTCACATTTCTTCTGAATGTAGTGTTTCATAGGCAGTCTTTTCTTTAATAGTGAACAGAGGGGGGAAGTATTACTTTGTGGGTTCTTGTAAAGCATACTTTTTTATCACTGGTAATTGTCAATTCATCTTGTCTTTTGTTGCCTTGAAAATTACAATTGTGAACATGATACCTAACAAAGCGGTATGCAGTTGTTTTACCATGGAGTTATGCAAATTAGAAAAAGAATAATGTATATGTGAAGTTATGTTGGGGGAAAATTATATGTGGTTCTGCATTACCTGATTAACTTAGAAGAGTGATGTAATCTTTATACATTGAAACATTTGAATATGCCTTAACTTTAAAACCTAAGCATAGCAGGTTGCTTAATCAAGGGTGTATTTTCAACGTCGTCGCATGGAGACTGTCCCCACACATCAGTGCGTGACTGCCCTCTCTGGAGTGCAGTTAACGTAAACGATTTCGCTACCTAGCTGTCTGCTAGCAGTGTCTGTTCTTTAAATGTGTGCCATACTCTGGTCTTGTGAATAATACAGAGCATATTCTGTCATCTGTAACGTGGTGAACAATGCGGTATCTTAAAACTAAAAGGTCAGAATTACATGTAAGGCTGAAGTCGTAAAGCCTATGGCACATCTAAGCCTGGAACCATTGTCTCAGTGTGCTGGTACCTTGCAACTTCCCTTCTGTGAGTAGGTTTTTGTACAGATGTTCCTTGGGTTTAAACTCCCTGCAATGGGGTGGAGTGGAGCTGATGCAGTAGCGCTAATGTGTTTTGAGTTAAGGTGTTGTCCGGGAAATTCTGGTGTCATCAGTTAATTTCTTTTGTGTTCCTAATACTCAGCCGTGGGAACATGCTGTGTTATGCTGAAGCTCTTTGCAGGTTTTGTACTGTTTAGTTTATGTTGATGGTTTGTTTGGGTTTTTTTTCAAACAGGGAACATTGTAGCTACTTTTTTTAGTTAATGTTGATATTAAACAATCAAACATGCTTTGCAATACAGAAACATTTACCACGTGCATCCAAAATCCCCAGATGAAACATACTGCCTTGGTTGCTTCAGAACCGCAAGAATATCAGCACAGGGTTGGTATGCTGCATCTTAACTAAAAATATACCAGAATGTTTGAGGGTTTTGGACTCCTGGGGTGAGACAGGCTAGATCTATTCTACAAACTGTTATACTTTTTATACATGTAAGCCTATAACTGACAGTTTAAAATGTGCTCAAGCAAACTAGGTAACAAATATTTAACTTTCCATGCTAAAAGACGTTTTAGGGACTCAAGTCTTAGAAGTTATATTTGTCATGTTAAATATTTATCAATAGGAATTTTGTATGTGCATTTAGTAGACTGCCAAGTGCAGAATTAAAGTTACTCATGTAACTATGGCAAATACGCCAGGCTTCATCTTACTGTGTACTCATTTGGGTCTATTTAGCCAGGGAGTCTAACCACTAACATTGTGACTTTGCTTTGGAACCTGTATACTGGGAACTGAGGTGTTATGAAGCCACTTGACACATGAAAGTTGTCTTGGCTGATGCCTTACCGTGTCCTTCTATTTGCTATTTGAGCCATTGAAAGATGAATAAACTTCCATTTTTTTTAAATGCTTGTGCAGTGTTAATTGATAACTATACTATTGATAAACTTTACTATTGCTGATGCCATTTGTCAAGCAGTTAAACCTAAATATTCCAGAAGACTTTTTCATGTGCATAAAGAAAATGGTAGATTAAATCTAATTAGTCTGACAAGGAGCCCCTTTGTAAAAGCTAAGACTATGCATGTTTACCTTTTATCCAAAGCTCATTTACCCCTACTTGCTGTAACAAAGAATATCAGACAACAGGCAAACAAACTGAGGTAAGCTTGTTCCAGAAGTATGTTTTCATAAGAAATGGAAAGTGAGATGTAAAAAAAAAAAAAAAAAGAGCCCAAACGAAAAAACAGCCTGCGTAAGTGTTAATAATAAAATAAAAAAGGCATTCCAAGTAATTTTCTTTTAGCACGGTCGATGAGAACATGTGCATGCTCCCTCAGCCTGCAGGGTATCTAGCTTGTATTGTGTACATAGGATTTGGGTACATCTTGAGAGAAAGTCATCCAAACTGATATGTATATACATATATGTGTATATACACATATATTGCATCAGAGAGGAGTATTTGGTTTAGCCTACTCTGGTGTCTGAAACTCCCCAGTCTATCTGCCCAGAGCGCTGCTGTGCCCTAGAGCACTTTTCTTCCGCTGTTTCTCTTCCAAGAATTCAAAGATTTTCTTACACTGGCAGGATTAAAGTCTTCCCTGGTATTCCCAAGTTAGCCTAACACTGGCAGTATTGTTGCTACCTATTGTGAAATGCATTGTACAACTGCAGACCAGAGAGAGAGATGCCTTAATTTGTAATAAGCTATAAGGTTCAGTCTTATGTATGAAACTAATACTGAATTCTTAGGCCAACTCCACGCACATAATACGTGTAGCTGTACCAGAACGTGTTCAGAACAAGGCAAGACTGAGCCTAAACTGCGAATTGAATAGGGAAAGTCAGTAGTGCACCTCAATTCCTAAACTTTCTCCGATTGCTGTCAGACCTGTTGGCTTTTCTAGCCATGTGGCTGCATAGTCAGTTATGTGTGTAAATTATATTTCTTTCCAGACTTGCTCTTGCTGATTTTTGGCTGTGATTTTAACAAGTAAATGACTGGGTACGTTTTTAAAAGATGACTCATGAAAGAAACCTTTCCTTGCATATTTCTATGGGAGCTTCAGCTTGTTACTAAAATTGAATAGGAAAGGTGCCAATGTTGCTAATGCTGGAGTGTAAGCTAATCTTTGATCTCAGTACATTGACCAGACTGGAAGATTTTTAGTTGACGCTTTATTGTCAAAGAAACGCTGAACTGCATACCACTTAAGATCTGCCCAGGATCAGACAGATGCAATGATTCATCGCATTTTCAGAGATCCTCACTGGATCTAACAAGCCACCTAAATTGTACAACCCATTTTGAGAAAATATTCAGAAGATATATTTTAGTTTGTGTGTGCTAGGGTCTTTTTTTAATTTCTTTTGTGCCGAAGGGAAAAATACCCAAGTTCGTTAGAAAAATTTACTTTCCCGCCACCATCCTCTTGATTAATATCTCAATCACTAATATTTAACACTCCTACAGCCTTTAATATGTGATAACTGTTGTTTGTGGATTTCAGTGGGGCAGTTCCAATTTTAGAGAAGACTGTTCTGTCTTCTGGATGCAAAGAACACTGGCAGAATTTAGCCAGCTGACTCGGTGGGCGGGTAGCGGCGTTAGCAGGCTTAGCACTCCCATGTTACTCTGATGCCTCGTTCTGACTCAGGCAAGGCAATTACCGACTTTCTTTGCTGATCCGGTAAGGCTGTGTATGAAACCATATGTGTCCTGTAAAGCAGTCGAGATGGGAATATCTGAAAACCTGAATGACTGAATTCCAAACCACGGCATCCAATTACACTTTTCAACTTCTGCAAGGACATCCTCCACTGATGGATTCTGAAGTGTTAAAAACCAAGCTTCTTGTCTGCATGCCAGCAGCGTAGAAGCACATGACTCTTTATGAGCGGGTAACTATGTTATGCTGTATATATGGACATAAATCCTGCATGTAAAACAGTTTTGGGAGTGGAGTAGAAGACAAGAAGGAAAAAAGTGGTGCTGGTGGCATCTCAGACCCGTAATGGTGAGTTGTAGCTGTGTGGCACCAGGGCTTGCTTCAATCTGTGCTCTGCTTTGTGTAACTGTCCTGCAACATTCAAGAGAATATTCTGGTGTTTGCCCATTTTGTATCTTGCCAAATAAGGAATGGAGGAAAGGATAGTTTCCAACCTAAAAGTGTGCATTAAAGGTAAGCGGACACTAGAATGCTCTTAAAAGTGTCAAAATACAGGGAAATATTTCATTGCTCCATTATTTTCTTTGAACTCTGTTAAACAGAGGTGAGGAGAATGATGCGTGTTTAATATCCTATTAAAGTTCTAGGAGTACAACGTTGGAAAATTTCTTGGAAAAAACCAATCCTGTAGCAGATAGTCTGTTAGGATTATAGTTTTGGTCATTTTTGTATGCCTGGAAGTTGTGATTTGTATGTGCTGGAAGTTGTGATTTCAGAAATCTCAGTTCCTGGCATGAATTTCAGGCTTAATTTTCCCTCATAACTGGCAGTTTAAGAAAAGTTTCTTGTAATTAACAGACAACACAGAGCTCATTTAAAAGCATGTTCAGGGGACAGCCACCCATCACAATGTTTACAGATGAAGGTGGGTGAACCAGGAGAAGGGCAAGGGGCTTGCCAGGTCTGGGAACAAAACCTGTCAATTGCTAACAAATCGAGGCAGGGAGGCTGCTTTTGCCCCATTGGGGTCCATTGGGAAGGTGCCTGCAGCTGCCTCAGGGTCAGCAGAACTACATTCATCTGCCAAGGTACCCATGGCTAGCATGCTGGGGTGCCTGTGGATATGTGACTCCAAGCAGCATCTAGAGGTTAATTACAGGTTCTTTAGGAACCAATTATATTATGCTGGAAATGGAGGGGAAAAAGACAGTAGAATGTTGATTCAGAAATACATATCCACTTATCGACCTTGGTAGCAATCTGATTTTTGCTCCTTGTCCATTTCTATTTGGATTTGGCTGTGTTTATGGCAGGAGAGCGAGGAGAGGAGGCAGAAGCTGATTCCTGCGCCACCTAATGCGAAGCAGCATCTTTCACGTGCAGCTGAAGAAGCATGTGATGGGAAAAGGGAGAAATCAGGAAGCGGCTAGAACCCAAGTGGAAGCTCTGTGCATCTTTGCACTGCTTTAGTAAGGATCGGGAACCAAAGCTGCACACGCTGGGGATGGGAACAAAGCACCAGCATGTTCCTGCTGCCAAAAGCAAGGAGGGACAAACACCTGGTGAGGCCTTTGGGCTTACAGAGCTAAGCTGCAAACCAGATACGTGCCTGCTCTCCTCTTCCTGGCAACATCAGAACAGATTTTCAGGTATAACAGGTAGCACCTGCAGTAGTGTTGGACCTATGTTTTCTCTTTCCTCGTCCTTAGGAGCTCATTCTCATTCCTCCCTGAAAGGAAGTGGGCAAGACATGACTACAGCGTGTAAGCCACTGACGCTTTAATGCTGCCTTCTGTGTTTGTGCTGCAAGCACAGAGTAAAACAAGGTTGGAGGTGAGTTGGGAGAACACTTACCCACAGACCACAGCAGCCATGAGAGCAATCATGCACTCTTTCTGCTGAACTCTGGAAGAGGAGCTTGGATCTCAAGGTTGTGCAGAGCTATTCTTCTCCTCGTGCTTCTTACGAGTGGAGAAGGTTGGAAGTTGTCCATTTTCCACCTTCTTTTTCCCGTTCCTCATTGATGCTATGGTGGTGGCTTGTTGGTTGTCAGTATCCCAGGCACGAAGGAGAGGATCTCCTGGTAGGATGGATCTTGTGCCTCATAGATGTCCTGGCTGGGGGTGGAGGCATGATGATAACCAGCAGTTTGAGTGTTATTATTTTAGACGCTGCCATCGTGGAAGTAATGAACTGGTGTTTGCCTTTATCTGAGGTCAGCACACCTGCTATGCTTCTGTTACAGCTATTTTTGCTTTTTGCTTGTTTTGTGAAGAAAAACTGCTGTGATGCGGGGTGGGAAAGTTTGGTTCAGTGCAACAGAATAGGAGACCTGTTGGCTGACATGCTGCCAGACTAATGTGTTAAATATTACTCATCTCTAAAGAACAAGGCTAAAACAGTGATCCTTCTGTTTTATCTGAAAACTGCCAAAATGCCTACTGAAATAGCCTGGGGAAGTGTCAAAAGAGCAGTTAAAAATAAGGTGCCCTTTCTATGGACTGCAGTTTGCTGCGGGCAGTTGTAACTCCTGTGAGTATCAGAACTGCCTCGAGGAGGTCGGTGCTGGGTACACTTTGCTGCTTGTGACAGACGCTGGATCTAACACAAGGAAGCCGGGAGAATTTGGCTGCCTCTGTGCTATTAGAGGAGGATTAATTTTTTTCATTTGCAAGACAGGTAACAATAAGAGTATGCCACTGCTGCTGATTCTACAGCGTTATTTACATTTGCAGTGCAGCATGGATATTTTTCATTCTTTTCCTAAGAATTCAAAGCTTACAAGTGGCAACAGGATTATATTTTTCTGACTCTGTTTCAGAGCTGGTGCTCACAAGCACTGACACAAGGCACACGTGTAGCCAGGATTGGGCTGATGCATTCTTCAGTATATCTTGAAAAAAACATCCCTTGCAGTCTGGAAAAGGAAAGCCACACAGCTATGGAAAGTAGCTGCGGGAGCACAGGGCAAGTAGTGCCGGGGTCCTGAAGTGTGAGAATGTGAAGAATGAGCATCAGTATCGACCACACACAAAAGAAGAGGAGACAGTGTGTGGGACCATGGGATGTCTTCCAGCATATGACCTATATTGTGTAAGAAACATACTTCTTGCCTTCTAAGTACAGGCTGGTTTGCCTAAGCAAGAACCCCCAGGGAAATGGAGCTACAGAAAGAGCAGGACTCCTGCTCCGAGCTTCCCATGGACAAGAGAGCTCGAGAGAGCCAGGGCACGTTTAGCTGAGAAACAGGTTTGGCTTCAGGCTGAGGGCTTGATCTCTAAGCCTTGCTACTGTCAGAGATGTGGGGTGTTGCCATCCTGTGGAAACCCAGCTCAGTTGGGTGAACACAGATAACTTTCAAAACCTGCACTTCATGCTTGCTTTTTGCAAATTTGTGCAGATGGTCCAATTATCTTGTGACAATTCACCATTCACCTCCAGCAGAAGGCACATCCCTCCTTCCCACAATGTTAACAGAGCCAGTTCCTAGGCTGGGACGTGGTTATGGGTATTCAGTGCCTTCTGCTAGTGCAGGGCTGGGAAGAAATGTTATTAGAGATTTCCTCAGCATGTACTCGTAGGTAAAGGAGGAGGTAGGAAGAAGTAGGGAAGGGAAGGGGGTTTTCTTGTTTGATTTTTTTTTTTTTAAATTGGGTCTGCTTATGTGAAAAAGTAGGGTGTTACCTGCATTTTCTATTGGAAAAATTGATAAAGCAGTGAGACATCCTGATGCACATCATACAGGACGTCTGTTGCAAATGTTTGGCACCTCTGGAAAGTTAACCCCCATAATTTTTGAGGCAGAATTTTGTACTTTAGGTTTAGGATCATCATATCACCTTCCCGGGAAGTACCAAGTTGTTAAAAATGTTAGGTTTCACCCTAAGTTTGAGCAGGGAATGGCATGAACAGTTCACTTAGAATTAGGAACTGTCCCAAGAGCAACGGCTGGGAGGCAGCGCCCGTGAGGGCACTCGGAGGATGACGGATTTCTTGCAGCAGTGTGAATTCAGTCTCTAGTTTCATGGCCTTTGCTATGCTGACCTCTAGGGAAACCTTTTCGCAAAACGATTTGCCAAAGCGTTTGTGCAAGGAGCTATTGTGGCTTCAAAACAGTCACTGCCCTTCTTATTCTAGAGACCAGGTGTTCCATCTCAAATCCAAAGTAGGCTTTAACATGAAGCTGAAAGCTGTGTGCCACTCTCTCAGCTGGTTCCACCATCCTTGAGTGAGTCAAGGGCTTGGTACATCTGAGCAGAGGTCAGACAGCAGAGGAAATGCATCCTGAGTGAAGAAACTGGGTGATTGTTCTGAATATTTGTGAAAAAAATAATTAGAGTACTCTGCACTCTGAGTCTGGGGAGGGCAGCATATACCTTTTTATCCCTTGCTAAGACTGCTTCAGCAATGGATGAAGCTGGTATCAACCACTTAAGTTACAGAGCCTGTTAGCTCTGGGAAAAGTTAATAGCTTGTTTCCCAAAGGAGCTGGAGTGAATAGAGACTGTGTAATTGTCTCCCATGAGCAGGCAATGAGCCTGTTTCAGAAGAGACAGTTTCATGGGCTGAAAAGCCAGAAAGCTCCGCTCATTTTGATGTTAGTTAGCAGTGAAGCCCAAAGGAAGACTAAAGATATGGAAGAGATTTTTCAAATTTTTTTTGAAAGGAACATTTAAAGGAGGGGAGGAGATGCTAAGACACATGCATATTCCATAGGAAAATACTTAAGAGACTTTGCTTCTTTTTCTCCTGATACTCAAACAGGGAAAATTTGCTGATGGTTGCAGACGAGGAGCATTTATCTGCTGGACACAAAAGGGTGAAGGTGACTCATATTGGCTAACGATGACCATTCTAGAACAGTGAATTTTTTCCTCTCTCAGGTAGCCTACTTTAGGTTCCTATCTCAGTTTTTTGCTCAAGCAGAAGATCTGAACACCATCCCAGTGTGTAAAATTTCATACAGCAGACTATTATAAAAGCCAAACCACTAACAGTAATTAATGAGCTGTGAAGGCATACAAGAGAAGATGTTCATATTTTAACTAAGTTTAGGCTCCTACTATCACAGGCAACTAGAGCATTCTCATAAACAATGAAATCCCTTTCATAAATTGGTCAAACTCCCTCTCTTGATGGATTTCAGTTTAGTTTCTTCTACTAGCAGATGACTCCAAATCCCCATTCTTTTAGTGAATATAACCCTGTCCTGAGTTTAGCTAAAAACCCAATCCTGTTTAGTGATTTTTACTTTTCAGTTTAGTCTCTTCTAAAAGGCTGCACTTTCTGAAGTTAGCAGCGTGTTTTTGCAGACAGTGTGAGCTACTAGCACTGATAACACCTGATATTTACAGTTACTACCTGGGACTGGTACACAGAGAGGCTCTTGCTTATACTTATTCCTACAGTGA
>NW_009736104.1:1317-41149 GCF_000703405.1 Apaloderma vittatum | reverse complement strand
TATAAATAAATATAAATATGTAAATAATTATACACAGTTCTGCTTGTTTTCCCGTTACAATTCTGGCAAGAGTAGATAATTTTTAGTAAGGGTAAAATCTCTTATGGAAAGTAAGTTTACAGCAAAATATTAAACCGTGTACTAGTAAGCCTATGCTCTGGAGTTTGGACCTGACCTGGACCTGACTGTAAGCCTATAGAATTTTCGTCGGTCTTTTAATTCATTTTCAGATACAAAACCAAGGCTCTAGATCAGGTAAACACAGTTTTGGTAGTAAACGGCAATTTTCTTGTGATCCTAGTGAATGATTGTTAAGTTCACTTTGTGTAATTCTACAGAAGATAACTTTCTGAGCTAGCTTTTTTAGCTGCTTGGCTCTAAATGCAGACTGAAGCAGGACAGATGTGTGAGGCCGGAGGCTGCCAGTTCAAATTCCTCACGTTGGCCAAAAGTTTGCTGTCACGTGTTTATGGAACAAGTTATTTTATAAGTGTGTGGAATATATCCACTAGACCAGAACCATAGTTTTAAGAGTAGCTTCATGACAGCAGGAAATTGCCAGGTGTCAGTAACTTTTGTTCATAGGTGGTGTTCTGTGCTGATGTTGTATGACAATACAACTGAGAACAGTCCCAGGACCAGGCCCATTCTCTGTGCATCAAAAGAACAAATGCCTTGTCTGATTGTTCCTTCAAAAACTTTGGAGAGTGGAAAAGAGAAATTATTTAGAAATTATTTTTTGGGAATATGAAGGGAGAAAGCAAGCTGGAGCGTGTGTAAGAGACTTCAGTATTCTCTCTTTTTCTTCTCAGGTTCAAGAAGCAGAATCTATGCAAAAAGATCTTCATCTTCACTCTTACATCTCCTCTCTCAATGCGTATTTCCTCTTTGCCTTTGTGTGTTGCATTTTCAGGGAGAGGAGAATACTTATTTAAAGTAAAATTTACCTCACAGATTGGAAAGGGAAATTTTTCACTTGAATAGTTTGATTATGTGCATGGATGATATTGCTTTGGACTTGAACACAAAAGCTGTACTCAGGCCAAACACCCTTCTGTGTTACCATGGAAAAGTAACACAATAATTAAGCTTAAGTGCTGCATGGTTCCTCCACTGGGAATGATGAAAACGCTACACTCGCTTTGGTTATCACTGCTGTATTGCACCTTGCTTCTGCTGAAGACAAATGATTGTGTGGCTTGCATCTAGTTAAGCTATCGGCATGTACTTATGAGTTGGTAGGTTCAAAGTAACTGCAATGGGAGACAGGTTCTTGGAGAATTCTCCAGTGGAAACTATGCTGATTGAATAGAAATTTTAGGGATTGAATAATTTTTTTCTCCAATGAAATTTGCTTCAATATATTTGGAGCACTGTGTTCAACAAAAAGTTACCTCTCTGTTGATAAGACTTTCTTTGTGCATGACTTTGGATGAAAGAGATAAAAATGGCCATAAGAATTGTACAAGCTAAGTGCCTTTCCATTTATATCTGTGAGCTTTGGATTAAACCTAGGCATCAGAGTATGACTCAATTTTAGGGAGGGTGCTTGGTGAGGAAAGGCAACAGAAATCAGAAGACACAACTACTTTATCCTCTCTGTGGTCAATCCTTGCACTTGCTGTCTTCTCAGGGCTCCCATAATGCTAAAATCCATTGCTTAATGACTTAACTCACTTTGGAAGTCATCCTGTAAGTTTAGAAGTCATCCCGTTATCTTTTTAAGAACAGGAGATTAAAATGTATTTTACTGAGTTACACACTAGAAAATAGCATTTATTATACTCTAATCAAGGTCAGAGCTGGAAATTATTACCTCATTTAATTTTGTTGTTTCAAAATTCTTAATTTTTAAGAAATCCAGTATGTACAACTAAAAATCTCCAAAATGAACCCTTTTCTCACTTTTTTTTTGAAAAATATACATTTTGGACTTCTTACATGTCAGAGGAAAATATTGAGAAAATAAAGATTGATTAAGAAGAGAAAAAAATCACCCCTTTACACAGTTTGAATTATATTGATCAAAGGTTTGTTTATCCTTCCAATGCTTTATGCTTGCTTTTAAGTCAAAAAAACGGGTCCTTTCATGGCAAATCTGACTGAAAGCTCACCAACCTGTAAGGTTTGTCTAGGAGATAAGATTAACTAAAAGAGTGTTTCATGGATTTGAAACTTTGGCAAATATATGCTGTTTTCATGATTTCTGTTACTTTTCATCTAGCTCTTCCAGTTCTAAATCAAGCATTCAGGATAATTTTTAGTTTTCACTTCTTTAATGTAGGTAATATGTAATGAATACTATACTACTGCATGAGTCTTATAGTCTAATAGGTTTTTTTGCTTTGTTCTTCTTAATATTCACAGTTCTTTATAACAATGATTAAAAAGTGGGGGAGGGGGGGTGAAAAAGCCTATTCTCTGAATTTGAACTCAGTTGTTATCTGCAGGGTGTGCACAGATTTATAAAATGCAGGAATGAGGCCTTTAATTAATAATCTTGTAAGTATATGAATAAGCCAAAGATCTTTTAGGAAGGGGTGGATGGATGCAAGGGGGAAAGGAATGGAAAAAGAACAGTGTGTGAATGGCAAAGATCCTGTGGCAAATTGTAGCAGCTTTGAATTGACTTGAATTCAGTCTGAAAGTGGAGAGACAGTCTTTGACCTTTTCAGCTGTTTCAAAAGGAGTTGCACTGTGACAGGGATGTCCAGAAAAGATTAGCTGTGGCAAAGAGACGTGCTTTGCCTATGGGCAGGGTCAATAGGCCAGCAAAGTCAGCCCAAAGCTTGTCAAGACTGATTACATGTCAAAAAAGGCTCTTGGGTGCTATTTATTGCACCTTTTAAACAGTATTTCGTGGTGTATGTTTCTTGCACTACCAATATGAGGAGCAACAAGGTTGATTGTGAAATGTCTTACTCCATGATACCGTCTATATGGACAAGAGTAATAAAAGCTTGGATTCAAGGATGCTATTTTTTTTATGGGAGAAAACCTCAGTGAAATAAAATCTCATTGGTTTTGATGTTTTCTCTGGTTTAGCACTGAGTTAAGAAAGTGGTCATTTAGCACCTAATTTTATTTCTTTTCCTTTTTATGATTCCTTCTTTTCTTTTATTGTATCGTCTGCACATAAGTGCTGTCTATGCACTGCAGTGTTATCTCACCTAGTCCAGGACTGCTGATTTTTTTAAGTCACTCAGGAATGGATTGAGTTGCCAGGTTCAACTGAGTAAAACTGTTTTCTCTGTTTTTGGTGTTCTGAATGGGCTTGAATCTTACTGAATTCAAAGAAGTAACACATTATAAAATAATGCACTAAAACTAAACTAGCAGAGATTAAAGTTTGGAGTCAATGCATAAACCAACCGTAGTATATTTTTTAGTATCCTGCATTTGGCATCTTCCATAAAATTATCTCCAGGTTACAAAGTCTTCACACGTTCCAGTGCTGACCTGCAGGTGAATAAAAATGCCACTGCCTACGAAGAGCTGAAATTTAGTGAGTTGTAACAATTCTAGAACTTGGGTCCTGCTGCCCTTGATTAACATCTTTTATTCTAAAGACTCAACTAGGTTACAAAGGTAATATATAAGCTGTGTATCTCCCTTATGTTTCTCTTTCACGTGACAAATGTCCATATTTATTGTGAAAAAGGAGTTAGGCCATACAATATTATGTGCTAGTCTGAGCTGCCACTAGCTCTGTATTAAGTTGTGGCACATGTGGCTTAAAACATTCAGATCCTTCTTGTTAATGTATTTGCATTAGTCATATTTACTTCATCAGAATTGCTCTGACCCCCCAAAAAAGCTAACTTTCCAGTTGAAAAATTATTTAAGAGCAGATGTAAACAGGCTAACCCAAAGTTTCTGCATAAAAGAATTTTTATTTGATTAGAAATTGAGTCAGCAGTGTCATGCTGTTGTGAAGATGGGAAAGACTGGACAGAGATTTATAAACAGATGTAGAATCCGAATGACACATGATACGGTCTTGCTCTGCTCGGCACTGGTAAGGTGTCAGCGGAGAACTATGCTCATTCGTGACCAACTGTTTCAAGAAAATGTAGCCTAACTGGAAATCCAGAGAAGAGTGGTGATACAGATAAGAAAGGTATTGACAAAGGCTGAATTTGAAGTCCTTAGGCTATGGAGGAACATGGTAGCAGCCCTCAGAGATGTAGAAATGCTACTGCAAATAATTTTTTATATATGGTGGCAGAAAATGAGGCATATAAAGCATCACCAAAAATCTGGGCTGAAATTTGAGAAAAGCTTTCTGAAGGTGGTAATGATAAAGCTCTGTCATTCTGAGTGTTCTCCAAACAGATTAGAGAAATGATATGAGACACAGAGGGGTGACATGAAGGACTTCACAGATTTTCTAATAATGAGCAGCTCTAGTACTGACTACAGAAGCACAACTGAGCCAGAATAGAAGTTTAATTTGTCAAATGTAGCTAGTAATTATTTAAATATTCCTTTTCTAATTTATTAGACTCAACAACTCTGAAATGACTTCTCCGGATTTGGAGCATCTTTGAACTTAAATCATAGAGTTATGAGGCATTTAGCTTTAAATCAAAGGGAGACCAGTGCTTCTACAGTTACAGCTGCTACATTTTCACTGGGATTTATTTACCTTTTCATTACCAGACAATTTCTATATAGAAACTTTTTTCATTTTACTTTATCTGTTTCTGCTGTCTATTTTATAGAGGAGTTGAAGGCAATGAAGACGTGATGTAAAGTAAGCCTTACTGTGATACTTCGCACTGCTCATCAGATTCTCCTGGTATTATCAAAGTCTGGCATCATCTATGTATGTAGGACTAATGTATCTTTTATGTGACTGAATGTTTTTATAGTCCTTAGAGAGCTGCCATTTCTTCCCGCTCAGTCCCCATGTGTTGCCTGGTCTAGTTGAGAGGTGGCATCCCTGCCCATAACAGGGAGGTTGGACTAGATGATCTCTAAGGTCCCTTCCAGCCTAGGCCATTCTATGATTCATGCCTCCACATGCCAAGGTGGCTATGCTTTTAGTTTGTGTGTTGCCTGTGATGATAGGGGAAAATGGAAGAATAGAATTAACATAAAAACTTCATCTGTTTACTTGGATTTTATAGAAGTACTTAAATGTATATGACAGTGGGGGTTATAAAGCCCATTCTAAGAGTGCTTCCAGTGCTACTGAGAACGCCTGTGAGAAGATATTTTCATTTGCTTAGTGTGCAAGAGCAAAGGAGCAACAAGGTAGTGTTATGAGGCAGTAGTCTGGATCTGATCCTGTAATTCATAAACAAATAAAAAAGTTTTTGATATGAAGATCTGAAGAATTTTTTTTCTTTGTTCACAGTGGGGGTAAAAAGGAAGTTAGCACAGCCCACTTAATTCCCCTTCTAAGGGCCTCCAAAATTTCAAGTGTTTTATTACTCTGTTGTGGATGTGTCTGTGCAAATGTTGGCTTACTCTCTTCCTGATAGTAAATTGTTTCCAGTGCATACTACTTACCTCCCTGTTGATTATTTAAGCTAAGTCAATGAATTGTCATCATGCTGTATTTTCTACTATTTAACTGAAAAAGTTTAAAGCCTTTATCTGATGAATTTAAAAAAGGAAAAAAAAATTAAGTGAATTCCGTCAGTCTAACTCTGAAATCCACTTTGGGTGAGTTTCCCACTGTGGCTGTGCTGGCTGCCTCCTGCTTCATGCTACCTCCTGCAGCCTGCTGCAGCCTCCTATCAACATTCTCTCTACAGCGAGATGACTTCTGTTTACAAGGGCATGTAGCAGTAGGACAAGGGGCAGTGGTTATAAACTGGAGCAGGGTGGATTTAGATTAGACATTAGGAAGAAGTTCTTTACTGTGAGGGTAGTGAAACACTGGAACAGGTTGCCCCGAGAAGCCGTGGATGCCTCATCCCTGGAAATGTTCAAGGTCAGGCTGGGTGAGGCTTTGAGCAACCTAGTGTAGTGGGAGGTGTCCTTGCTTGTGGCAGGGGATTGGAACTAGATGATATTCAAGGTCCCTTCCAACTCAAACCAGTCTGTGATTCCACGATTCGGCAAGCAGAAATAGGCTAAACATTCCAAGGTAGTCTATTGACCTTAGCAGAAGCGAGGTATGGTCCTCTCACAAAAGCAGATCAGGTGTGTGGGCAGCATTGATAGGCTGTGATCAGGGCACCCCTTGAAGACCACAGCTACAAATGGAAGTAAATGCTTTGGGGAGTCTGAAGCCTTCTCCTTTCACCTTGATTTCCCTGTATTCTAGGCTGTAAGGTAAGGTAATTCTGTGTAGTGCAGAGACAGGCAATCTTAGTATCTCAAACCAGCATTAGCTTCTCTGCATATGGTTATTTATATCTAAACTAATTAACAAGTCAGGTGACAGGAAAATGATAAAGGCCAGTTGACTCATGCAAGCTGGCTGCATTCATTTCTCAAGCAATTTAACAAACATCTACATTGATTTATGCTCAATCTAGGAGTTTACAGGAGATCCCAAATGCATGATAGCAATAGGTCTGTATGTGTTTCTTCATTCCTTGAAATCGCTTTCTCTGGCTGCTCTGCTCAGGAAGCAGATTTTGCATTGCAGAAGTTATTGCTTCTGTGCTACTTACTGCTCTTAGTGGCTGTGGGCTCCTTAAGGAAACTTGTAAAGCTACTGCACTTATTGGCTCCGCTTCACTTCACAGCTGCCATCTGCGGGAGTGTAGCTCAGGGGCTCTGTGGGGAGAAAGCTGATATCTGGCTACACAGTGAAAAGAAGAGTTGAAGAAAGCTTTAAGGAATTAGAGAAGTTCAGAGGAAAAGGCAGTGTACCCAGTAACTTCAGAGTTTTTCTATTCTATCAGATGTTTATCACTTTCTTGAGCTGTCATGAACTAGTTATTTGGATGTCTTGAATGAACAGGACAGTTTGTAGAGCACGATCACAGCATGTAGAGAGCAGTTAGGATCAAATATCTTATACCATGATTGGTATTTCATGCTTTCTATCCAGCATTTTTGCAAATTGTCTTTTATTCAAATGAAGGATGGGAAGCCTATTTTTGGAGAAATCATGCAATAAAATGCAGCCTGGTTCCTGCATTGCCTTTACACTGTGCTATGCTTAAAGATCTTCATAGTCATGTAATAGAGTGAGGGGGGTAACTGGTAATCTGTTCAGGTCTCTGAAGTACAAAACCACTACTATTTCCTTCTGTTTTTATTTAATAGCTTTAATAAGTATTTATTTGATATATCAAAACAAGAGACAATATGATGTTGGTTTACTCCAAACTAAAAAGTGAAAAAATGCGTAACATGCTCCTTTCAATCAAGGAATAATTTTTTACTGTCTCATTCTCAATCCCTTTAAAGTGTACTCAGAATATTCCTAGAAGTGTTGATTTTCTTTTATTAATCACCAGTCAAAAAGTAATTGTTTCTGAATTGTTCCTTGAAGCCATTTATACCAGGATTCAAGAGAACATGAATGAGACAGGAAAAACTGATGAAAACTGTTATTGCCATTTTAGAGATACAACCCAGAGAGAATTGAAGATTGGTAAGCATGAAATATCCTTACATGTAAGTACAACTTCAGTTTCTTTGTACCATATACTTTTATACCAGTTTTATATCTGTTTGAATTAGGCTAAGAGCCTTTTTATCATGAAAGAAATATGGATACAAAGAACTCTTTTAAAATTCTTAAACACATACAAAATATTATAATAATATACCCTACTTAATGTAAATAAATTAAAAGAATAGGAAAAAGTATACATTCATCTATCTTTTGTCCTACTGAAGAATCAAAAAGCATTTTCCAACTTAGCTCTGATTCAGAAAACCTCTAAGCAATGAATAAAATCTGTCGTTTGGTTTCAGCTGTTGCACAACTTACCAAACTACTATTTTCTTTGTGCTCCTTGAAAATTAAATTTCTGAGAAGCGGTGTAATATCTTTGACGGAAGGTGAGATGCTCTTATGCAAATACTGTGATGCTTTACAAATACCTTCTCTTTTCTCCCACCCTTCCAAATATGGTACAGTTTTAGCATTTCTTTGATAGAATAATAATTTTTCTACAGAGTAAATTTTATTTTCTTTCTATGTGAATGATACTTGTGAATCTAAATAACAGAAAGTGGAATATGGACATCATTAGTCCATGTCATTTTTTATTATCTGATCCAAAATCATCAGTATTTATTTTTGCTCCTTAAATGGCAAACACAAAGATTGAGTGTGAATCCACGTGTCAGTTCAAGACAGGGAGGATCAATGTGAATGATTTGAAAGGTGCTGTCAGATGCTTCTTAATGGGGAACACGATTGTTGGAAAGATCAAACTGTGTCTGAATTTATTTGGCTTTCAATAGAGGATAGTATTTCAGATAGAACTACCTAATTGGTAGTATACAGTAAAAGCGACACAGTAAAAATGTCTGGCCTGTGTGTTAATTGCTCTGTCTGAATTAATACTGCCATATTATTTATTGGAATACAGTAATCAAGCGAGCTGCTGACTGTTACAAAGTGGGTGGGGGGCATTTCAATTAACAGGCATTGCTCCCAAAGGGGCAGTAAGGAGGAGTAGTAAGCAACAGATGTACGCAGGTATTCAGGGAAGAAACTGTAGATGAGAGAATGGCTCATTCTTACACACAGTTGAGATGTGAAAGGACTTAGGCTTCGTGGAGAGTTTTGGTGATCTTCAGGGTGGTTTCTTGTATTCTTTGTTACATAGTTTAGGAAGATTTCTTGTTGGCAGGTGGTCCATTAGGATTAGCAGCAGATGTCTTTATTTCCATGTGGGTAGAAATCAAATGCAATAAAGCCTAATCAGTCTCGGTTTGCCCTTAGTTACTGAAATAGGATCTCGGATTCACTCTCTGGCTCTTTGAGGGTAGGGAAGTGATTTTACAACTCCTGTAGCTCTGCTGTATAATATTTGGACAACAGTGTATGCTGCTTGTTGGGTTTGAGGTGATTCTGATTTAAATCCATGTTTACATATTGAGTGAGTGAGAGAGGCATTGTGCAGGGACTTTCCCCGATGGTGGAAGCCTCATTTGCTCAGTATTCCTTCCTTAAAAATTTCACAATGAAAGAGAATTGATCCAACTAGAATCTGTGTTACTGAATGGATTTTCAGTCTTCCAAATAAGTGAAAAAAATAGCCCTACAGTTTTTGAGGCCAACATAAGGTACTCCTTATCACTATAACTGAAAAAAAATCCCATGCAAAAACTGGTTCTTCAAAGATGTAATTGTTTATAGCAACGTATATATCTACATGGTCAGAGTTTCTTCCTTACCCCTTGTTTCATGTTCCTATAATACAGCCCTTAAGAGACTTGAATTGCCTGCATAGTTCATGCTTTAGCAGTTCTATGTGTTCCTTTTTTATTTTTTATTATTTTTTAATTTTATTTTTGGTTTATTTAATAGGTAGATTCAAGTTCTCAGGGTTTTCAGAACTCATGAACTGACTTCACCATCTCTGAGCAACAAGTTTGTGAAGCCTGGTGTTGTTAATCTGTATCAAATATTTTACCCAAAATATTTTTATTTGAAGGAAATAACCTGTGTTGTCAGTCTCTGTTTTATTGGGTTAGGGGCTTTGCATGAGGAAAAGTTAAAAGCAAATGCAAAACCAAACAGTCCCAGTGCACACAACTGAAATTACTAGCATCCCAATCTAAACAAGGACTGTAAAATATCGTCATATAAAAGTCCAAAATCAGTACAAAAGTCCAAAATCTTTATATTAAGGTAGTGGTTCATAGACTGTGAATCTTGACCAAGAAACAGGTAGTTACGATGAAAAGTAGACCTCTGATCCACAAGTCTCTGTTTTTGGTTTTCTATGAAGACACTAAACCTGTATTTGCTCTACAAATTTGTGAAGGCCGTAATCTAAATATGCACACAATTTTTGTATCTAGAGTGGACAGCTTGACTTTTATCACAATATTACTTTTAAACATTGCAGTACTATCTACTTTCTATTCTCTTCTGTCTACAGTGGAAAGCTGGCCCAAAGCTGGTACTTTTGGAGGCTATAGTATTGCAGTCAAATTCTTGATGTAATGAAGCTACACTAGAGTGTGGGTACGCCCATACGTACTTATGTGTATGTTACCAGTATACAAAGTTCTTGTGCAAGGCAGAATGCCTGGTGATGAGGAAGGTGGAACCTGGTTAATTTACAGAATGTCTCTTGTCATCTTTGAGAGTATCAGTAGTGGGAATGTGGGTGGAAGTTGATTGGAGGTGTTTTTGCAGGTTTTCCCATTAAAAGCTTTGCCTTGGCTCAAGAGATTAAGTATCAAACCATTTGACTCTTGTGGATCACTTAACTTGTTAGTAAATAAGTTTTCTAAGGAACTGTCATTTTTTAGCTTGTAAAAAATTACTAAATTTAGGCATATAAGAAATTATTGGTTTGAAAGGATTAATCTTTGTTAATATTTCTTATCCCTGTGTTTTTCGGAGTACTGAACGCAATAGAATTCACAGGTGTTTGCATTTTCTTCTTAAAAGCAGCTAAGCTTTAATTATGAGTCAGTTAAAAGTAGAATCCGTTGGCAATACAAATTTGTTCTGAGTTCAACTATCAAATGCAGCCTGGAACAGCATGCAGTAGGCTTAAGAGCATCTTTATTATGATGAAATTAAATTTGAACTGTTCCTTATCAAGCTTCCCTTGATTGTTTTCCTGTAATTTCTTCAAACAGGGCAATCAATCAAATCAATGGCTTAAAAAACTCAACAAAGCAGTATTTAAGTCATCAAAATGTTACCATGAATGTGGAACAGAGAAGGAGCTATTTAAAAGCTTTGGACTGGATGGTTGAAATATCCTTTTTTCAAAGTACTGATTAGTTGGGGAAAAAAAAAATATCGTTGGATGCAAGACGTTGGTTTGGCAAAATAATTAAGATCTTGACTAGAAGTCAAGTGGTCTGGTATCAGGAAGTTTTGATTTGCTAGTCAGTTTTTGCAGAGCTGGAGAGAAGCTGATACTTAGTTCCAAAAAAAAAAGTTTCTTTATTGAAAAGGAATGAAGAAAAATCCTAGAAAAATACAAACTAAAAACATAATGAAGCAGACACATAAATATTTTGGTGTGCGTTGTTAGTGTTAAGAGTAAGTGACAGTCAAACGGTTTTATCATATCAGCATTCAGTGCAAGTCAAAATTTCTCTTTAAACTAATGTTAGTGCTAATGAATTCAGTATATAAAAGTATGATAGTCCTGTGTCTTTTTATATCAGCCTCCTAAATTGAATTTTCATTTTATCGATCTAGAAATAACAATAAAAAAGGTAAAATTGAGGGTTTGATTTGTTTGAGGGGTGTGTGTTCTTTGTTGGTTTTTTTTATGTTTTTTTTTTTAATGTCAGAGTTTTGACTTGAGTGATTGGAGTTACATTTTCAGTTTTCTGGGCAGACAGGAAGATGAAAAATAGTCTTTTAAAAACAAAAACCTATTCTTGCAAGGGCTTTTGCAAGGTAAGACTCTAACGCACTTGCGATTGTAGGTGGAAGCTTACAAGAGGCTTGTATTATAAACTTATTTGGGTAGAAAACCCCCTAATTTATCAGAATCAAATGCTGTATTCTTTAAAGATAATGTCGTTTTAATGGGTTTTGTGTTGTTATCACTGAGTTCTACTTAGCTGTCTCATAATCTGTGGGAAACCTCTACATCGCTACCATCTGTTTCCCAAAAACAAGTGGCAAACTTCTTGAGGTTTCAAAATAATCATATAAATTGGTCTTACTGTGTCTGGAACTAAGATGATTAGCGGAGGAAGAGAAAACAAAGTATTAAAATGTTTAGTGGCTTGAAGTACCTTGGAAACTTCGCTTTTATGGACTGACGTATTCTTTCTGCCAATTTTCGCTTTACAAATCATCGCTATTCGATTGCATGAAAGTGCTACAGTAGTTACTAAGATAACTTTTAAGGTCATCTGTAGAAATAAACCTGAAATTTTTACATACATTTGTATATTTTAGAGTGTGGGTGTCTTTTTACGATTCCTCTTAGGTTAATTATTCTGATTAGGTTTTGCAATTAGCTGAAGAATAATGGCTTTTCCTTAATGGATATTTTCTTCTTACTTTGATTTAACTCTCTTCTTTTGCGTCTACTTTTTCATCAAAATGGGGTATATAATAAAATACCAGCATAAGGTATATGCAAGTGCATCTCAGAAATCTGTCAGCACATGAATGAATGGCTATTATTATATATTCAGAATTTTATTCACTCAGAAAGAAAAAAAAACTGTGTTAGTTTGCAATAAATTAATAATAGATTTATAGCTGTGTTTTAATGATAAAAATATAGACCCCTAAGCATTTTGGTTGGAAAGAATAATTGGTCTACTTAGGAGCTAGGAGAAGGTGATCTGTCTACATAATTTCTTTTGCAATTCACTTGCTGCCAAGAGCAAGAAAAATGTACTTTTTGCTATTTTAGTAGTAGACTCTGAGAGTCTCTGAAGTTTTTACCTTGGAAAGTAGAGTTTTCTAGAGAGAAAGGGAATGTTTCCACCTTTGTGTTTTTCTGTTCTGGTTACTCATCTAAAGAGGAAAGTAGATATGACTGTATAAACCCCAGAAATTTTACACTAACACTTTCATCTTCTAGAATTCTTGTAAGCATAGGAATAAGCCTTAAAACTGTGATTATTTTTCATTCTTTGTGGAGAGAGAGTTTCTGATCTTGCTTAACCTTTTTTTTTTTTTTTTTGGTGCATGGTAGGTGAACCCAGCTATACAGTCATGAAGAAATTCAAACTTTAATAATGATCAAAAAGGAATCCTTTCTATTTGTCCTCAAAAGGCCTTCCTTTTCCCTCACCAACCTGCCTATCTTGACTATTCAGACTGTAGTAGTTCTATGTGGATGAGGGCTCATTATATATTTATTTTATAAAAAAGAAAAAAAGAAAAATCCTGAATGCCATATATGGTTAGTAATGGGAAAATTGTGTTTTGCTTCACTAGATCAAATAGAAAAATTTGTAAAAGATTTGAAAAGGGAAGCTATGTTTTCCAGAAGACAAAGATAGGGTTTACTGCCATAAGAATTGTTTTATTAATTAGATATATAAGCCAGAACATGATGAAAGTTCTGTTTAGCGTTGAAGGGAAGAAGTGCCTGCCCCTGGGCAATTCACTACCTGTAGCTGGAGCACGCTTAAATGTCTCACCTTTATGCAGGTGAAGTTGAGTTTGATGGGTCCTGCTCTACCAGCTACTTTATATATTTTATAGGATTTTATACTTTTTCCTGAATCATTTGAAAATAGAAATAGTATTTCACTAGTAGTGTAGCAGAATATTATGCCATGGACAAAAAAATGCAGTGGATTTTTTTTTACCATCGAGATTTAAAGGAGCTTGCATTAAGAAGGAGAATGTATAGGTGTTGTGGTACTATGACTATCCCACAGTAGCGACTGCATGCTGGACCTCTTTCTTTTCTGCTTTCTCCGTGGGCTGAGACTTGGTCTCGGAATCTCCTTGCTCCTTTCTGTATGTCTTGCCTTACATAGCACACTCTCTATCCTCTTCAAAGTTGGCTCTCCATTCAAGATCCACTCTTTTCTCTTCTGTGACTTCAAGGCATCCCCCTTCCTCCTAGGTGCATGAACCTGGGTATGCTAAGTCTGCTGGAGGCAAAATGGAACATATATCATCTTCCTCTTCAACTGCTTTATGGGAAGGTGTAGAAAAACAGCAGAGGAGCATTATGGAAAAAGTTATTCTTGTTGCCGGTATCATGGATGTTGCCATAGCACAGTGGTGAGTGTTTAGCAATTATATCAGTTTTATTTGATATCACACACATTTAGAATTATGATATTGTATTTTCTGTGTATTGAGCCATACCTGACTGATTTGGGTTCTTCATCAGTCCTGCTCAACAGTAATTAAGCTATAGTGGGCCTTTTGAAAGGCAGGGGAGTTTAAATATCAGTAATTTGATCTGCCCTGTTTACTGATCTCTGCTGTTAGCCGAGTTGGAAGCGAAATGTTTTAATTAAAACGATTGGCAATAAGTTGGTATAATGCCATAATTTGCACTGGGCCTCTTCTAGAAAATGACTTAACCTCTGCCTCCGTTGCCAAGGCAACTAATGGACATAATTGTAGCTGGGTGTATATAGACAGCAAGTATAGGGCCTAAAGCTTTTTTAAATTGCTGGGATATGATGATGCTAAAAAGATTAAAATGTGATGTTAGTAGAATATATCCAAAAGTCTCTTCCATACTTTAAGTTCAATCTTCACACTTTATCTTCTGGAACTGTTTCACATTTCAAAACCTGCCAGTTTGGACTCTAAAACCTTATGACATCATACTTAACTTCATTAACGCAGCAGTGTGTGTATAATAACTTGTGATATAATCTTGAAATGGCAATGGCTTTTCTACTGGGATTTAGAATAATGTGTTTGATGGAATCTTATCACCAATCTATATTGAATCAGCAAAGAGTTAAGAATTAGATCATACATTATAAAGTATCCGGAATTGCATTTTTAGACAAAAAATATGAAAACCACTTTTTTCCTTCCTCACTTACTGAACCAGGTTCATGATGAACTTAGGCCCTATGACAAAATGGGGGATTTTTCTGAAAGAGATGTAGAGTTCTGAGGAGAGCTTAATACGTGTCCTTTACATGATATCTGTTGCTGCCACCCATGTGGAATTTGATGGCACCTTTAATTAAGTTTAGTTTTTCTTTCCCCTCAGTGGAAGGAACTTAGTGTTGTTTCTCTGAAAAGTATTCAGAAGTGGAGTCTAACAAAATTACAATTACTGTGAAGAAAGAAAGGGTGCACTTTAGTCTATGTGCTTTCCTACTGACCTAATCCACCTGTAACATTTCAGCTCTTGAAAATTAAAATAACCAGAATGTAATCATACAGTATGACAGTGTAAAATGCACATCTCAGAAGTGTAGACTTAAGCTTATGCAACCACTTATACGAAGCTACGGATTCAGTCATTTGAGGCCTTCTTCCTATAGAAACTTGTTTACCTTTCCTATCTTTTCTATATATGTGTGGTGTACACTGAAGGTCAAAACTGGGAGAAAGAATAGATAAGTAGCAGAATGAGGAGTATTTAGCTGTAGGAAAAGAGAGGCACCTGAAATAGTATACAACTTAATCACATATCTTGTTGGCTTTTTCTTTATTCCTTTATTAGTACATGTTTGGTGCAAATTAATTCAAAAATTTGTTCAATTTATGACTTCATAGTATCATATGGAATGAAATACATTGCAAAGATTCATTAGTTTTGTTTTTAAAAACATTTCTGGAAAGGAATTTTATTCCAGCATTACAGAGTTTCTAAACCAAATGCAATTTAAGGACGTGAGCCATTAAAATTAAATTATTCTTCAGACTTACATTATGTCTCTTTTCAATGAGACAAGATAAGACTTTGCAAAAAAAGATTAATTCAGTAGTTTTACTTCAAATATTATAGTGCTATAGGACCGTTAATTACATAAGTATTAACATGTTGCATTTCAAGTTATTGTTCATAAGATCTGGCAAACATTTTAGAGAGGAAACTAAAGCAATGACTGTATAAATGGCTTTGCTTAAACATTTAAGCTTGGGCCCTAAGTACAACTCTTAAGCACTTGAAACTGTTGAATTTCATGGTAGGTGGCTGTCCAACCAAAACTTGCTTGACTTGTGAAAGGCCACTGTATCATAAAATAATGTAAGGAAGATGACATTCTCGTGGTGGAGATTTTAATACATTCCAGACCTTTGCGTGTTTTCTTTATTTTTCTGTTCCCCCATTCCCACCTTATAAACATATATGGAAAACATCCTTGTGGAGAAAAACATCATTTATGTTAATGTTTAGGAAGATAAAACAAGCTAGGCTAACAAAGTTATATTAGGAAGATGGAGAATAAAATAAAGTGCTCTCAAAATGTAAACTTTGTAATGCAGTTTCCACTTCTACATCTTCCACCATGACCCAGCACCTATCTAGATGATGGAAAGGGAAGTTGAAAGCCGGCAAGGCGGAAGGTGTTCTCCCCAAAACAAGGAGGAAATGCAAGGAGCAATCCCATGTCATGAGCAGCAGTCTCTCAAGGTGAGCAGGTTCCAAAACGCCTGGTGATGTATGTCAGCATGGGTCAGGGAGCCATGGGAAGAACTTAAAGGAAAATGTCATGAGTGTGCTTTACAGAAGCAGATGAAAGGCATCCAGGTGTGGGAAGCAGGAGGAAAAAAGATTGATCTTATTCTTATCACTCACAGATTTTTGTTGTAAAACGCGCTGGCCAGACACTGGTCAACAGAGGATATAAATGGCCCCAGGAAAAGGGCGGGCATGCTCACTACTCCACAGATCCCAAGGGAAGCCGCACTGCAGCTGTGCCACGATATGGTGGTATGAGATGCGTCTGGCCTCCCTTGCTTTTCGCTGCAGTTATTTGGTAGTAAGTTCAGAGCATGGCCCTACAGGCAGTTGTTCTGGCATAACTGAAGTACAGCAGAAGCTGCATGACCTGTCTTCCGCAAGTCCGAAGCTCAGACTTGTCAAAACCCTCTAGAGAAGGATAGCTAAGTCCAACTGCTCAGCCAGCGTAGCTCTGGGCTCCCAGCACTGCCGTGGATATTCAACCCCTTCTCCTATACGTGCTGCTACTGTCTTGCCTCACCAAGGAAGTATGGGCCATCTTCTTTACCTGCCCCTCTTTCAGAACAACATTCATTTGCAACCACTTTTCTGCTAAGGATAAGCTCCTCTGCTATTTATTATTTTATAAAGGAAAAATATCCTAGTTCCCTTCGAGTTGACTTTTTTAGTAAAAGCCCCCCAAAATATGAAAAATACTTATTAATCTCTATAGAATTAATAAAAAATCACCATTCTAGATGGGTAGAAAGTTAACTGCATGTCTCTCATGCATGTAAATGACATGTCCCTGGTGAATTACAGAAGGACAATATGAGATGGAATTCTCACAAAACAAGCTTCTAAATGAAAATGTTAAATGGTTTTGGAAAGAGACAGAGTATTCATTTGCTGGAGATCATGATGCAATTGATTTTTGAAAGGGAAGAAAATCTGAAATATTAGAATAGGGGAAGAAAAGTGCAAAAAATTATAATTCAGTTAGTAGAACTGCCAGTGATTAAATGAACAATTTCAGTTTAAATCAATAAAACTGTGCATAAACTATGTATGAAAAGTAGGGTTTTATTTTTAGCTATTGAAAACTTCAACATACCTACTGAAATGAAATTGTTGGGTGCTGATAATTTATTGTTACAATTAATGTAATTTACTGTATATAGTGAAATGATACCAATAGATCTGCAACATATTAGTTCTGAATGGTTAGGAATATAATTCTCCTTACTTACAGGCCATGTTGTGACAGCCATTGTTGAACAGTCCCATTCAATGTGCGAGAATCACTCTGAAACTGTATGTGGTGAGAATGCCTGACATTAAATTAATTCAGGTGTCAGGGGCATTTAGTTGCAATTATATCCTTAATCTTACATTTTAAATAGAACCTCTGGATGTGACAGTGTCTGTAAAACCAGGAGCAGCCGACAGCCGCTTCAAAATCTGTATAAGGGTATTACTGTTTGGCCTGTAGAAACCTTGTCATTTCCTGTTAAACTGTGCTGAATTGAAGAAAATGTAGTCGTCTATTCCTGTATAAAATTTTCTGTGCTGTGCACTTAATAAATAGTGGCTCTGCAACATATGTATTTTGGCAAAGCAAAGCAGAATACCGATAGCTTTGATTCTTCCATGGTTGTCTTTTCTTTACCTTGGAAAAAAGAGTGTATTAAGTCATCTGTGTGGTACTTTTTATCCTTTGAGTATAGAAATTCTGCCTTTATAAAAATCCAGTTTGTTGGTACATAAGTTGTAATGGTGTGATTTGATTTCATGATTTTCTAAGAGAGAGCACCTGAGTTTCTGTCCAAAGCTGTTGAGGACAGCAGTGGTTGAAGTAATTTGGAGATATTTGGAAGCCTGTTAGCTGAAGTCTAACTTGAAAGTTTATTTTGTGTTATTGGTATGCTCTGTTGCCTTCACCTTTGGAAGGGAGAAATGTACAGAAAGGCTTGAGGAGAAGGGTGTAATATCCTCTAGAACAACCCTTTTAAGACCAGATCTGCGTGCATCAGGAGCCAGAGAAAAAGGCAGAGAGAATCCTCTGCCTTCTAATCTTCCTTCCTGCAAGATTTAACTTATCTTTGCATGAGAAACTCATCAGACTGAGTATTCCAACTTGGGCTTCTTATTAATTCCCACCAAAAATTGCTACTGCCTTGACCTGTGTTTTTCCACCATTGTTTTTTCCTCCTAACAATTCAAACAATATTTGAGTGGTCTATAGAGAGGGTCTCATCCAAGCAGTCTTCCTGCTCAGATGGCCTGTAGCAGACCCTCACCATAATGTCACCTGTTCCTGCCCTCCTTTTAATCCTAACCGATAAAATCTTAGTCTGCTTCTCAGCCATTCGCCATTGCAGCTCCATGTGCTCCAGCTGGGCATTGGCACAGAGGGCAACGCCCCACTCCTTTTTTCCCCTGCCTGTCCTTCATAAAGAGCCTGTGTCCTTCCATTCCAACACTTTGGTCATCGGAGCCATTCCACCATATCTCTGTCTCCTAACTTTACTAGGAGTTGTTCAGACAGGACTTAAGAAAATGAGCAATGGATTTAAAACAGAGAATTTGTAGCTCAAAAAGATGGCTGGCACTAATTTCAGCAGTTAGTAAAATCATATGGAGGTACTTGAAGGCCACGTTCCCTACTACAAGAATTCTTTACTAGCGTGACTGTGAGTCATCTTGAGCTACAGGCAGTAATAATGTCATTAAAACCCCTCTATCTAACTAAAAATGCAGCTTGAAAAGACAATTACCAGATGGCTCTTGATAAAATCAGAGGCAAGTCTGGAAAACCTGGCCAAAATTACAGGAAACTTATGGTTATGGAAGGACTGTTGTATGACTTCTTCCAGATGCAGTATCTGCTGCTTAACAGTTACAAGCGATTAATGCGCCAGGCTTTCGGGAGTACTAGCCATGAATTTTAATTGAATGGTCATCCTGCTGTGCATCCCCAAGAGAGGATGCTGGAACAATTTCCTAGTGGGATGCTTACACAGAGCTCAGTATAACCAGATCGCTTCTGGAGTTCATAATAATGGTCAGCCAGGAATCACATCTAGGCTGTCACTTCCTTTGTATTTTGTTTCTAGATTTGGATTATTTTTTATGTATGAACAAGGGCTCTGATGCTCAGGATGGTCAGTGCTCCCAGGTGGTACTCAGCTGCAAATGATTATTCTCCACCAGGAGAGTTTAAAGGGCATTCTTCTGTTCCTGATTCTTGAGTCAGTCTTCCCGTTTACAAGCTACCTTCTCCATCTTTATTCACCTATACATAATATGTGGTAGTGGCAGAGAGAAATACCCCACACCCCGCCCCCAAATAAAAAATAGCAAAACCAGCATATAGAGAACAAGTCCCCACTAAAGGGAGAGGCCTACGTGATTTCTTACTGTCAGTTATCTTTAAGATGTGAAAATAAAATCCATGATACCACATGAATATATGAAAGAGAAAAGAAACCTGCAGGCCAAGGAATCAAGCAGTGGAAAAAAGAATAAATAATGTTATATTTGTAGAGGAAAAGCTACACAGAATATGTGAACCGAAGATGGCAGTTGGAGAAGAGCTCTCGAACAGGCTAACATGATAGGCTCAATGAGAAGATGATGTAAACCAGGATATACCAGGTTTTTTAGTGAATTGTAAAAAACTGTGAGAGGTTGTCATCCTGGAAGAGAAGACGTTACAATATTGCCCTTTTCAGGCTACCATTAGGTGCTATTGTGACTGAGCAGAAGGGCGAAAATATATAAACAGAAAAAGATGTCAAATACGTTGAAAAAATATTGAGGCCTACCCTAATGTGTCTGGAGACGGAAAGCGGAAGCACTGATTTGGGAACCTTTTGACTTCAGTCAATTCTGGAAAAGTTAATCAAGCAACCTTAACTGCTCATGCTGGAGGAGTGAGGTGCAGAAAATAAATGAGCCCATGCAGTTTGTCTCCTACGCACTCATGAAGCCCTTTTTGACTACCTAGTTTGACAGCTACCTTTAGTCACCGCTGCAAGAAAGGAAAAACGTAAAAGCCAATAAGCTGGGTATAATTAAACAGCCAGTGATTCCATGTCCCTTCCTTTAGGACAAGTTGTATATACAGAATTTCTGGAGATTTTCTTGGAATGGCATTGTACCAGTGAACGGTAAGGCATTAATGGTGTTGTTCATATTTAGATCTGTCTTTGATAACGCATACAGAAAATTCCCCATGCACTTCACAAAGATCACGACAGACTGACTCATACTGTTTTTCCTTTGCTTGGTTTGTGTCTTGGCATTTTCCATTCAAGCTGATTGTCCCAGCTTGGGACTGCTTTGATCCAGGTAGAGAGGACGCCTGTTTCCAGGAATGAGAATACAGAAGGCATGATTGGTCCTCATTTACCTTGAAAAAACAGTTCAGTAGTAACTTCAGGGACAAGTCTCATCAAGAGGTAGCTTGATGAGTGAGCCTTTTCACTTTCCTGTTTTCCCTGGCTCATGCTTTTTTTTACTTACGTTTTTGATAGGGGGGTATCATATGCTGTGCAGAGAAGAAAAACAGTCTCACTGAGTCACCTCTACTAGCGAGTGCTTCCTGGCAGCTAAAATCTAGTTAAGCAGAAGGTTCTGCTGTGCTCTGGAAAGGTCTGGGGGCAAGGATTGAGCTAGAAACATGAAATAGAAGCTTAGCCTTTCTTAAGGCCCATATTGAGGAATGGAGGTAAAGTTTTCCTGTCAAGGTAGGTGATAGGATTGTGAGATGACATTTTATCTTAGGTGTATAGTCTAAATGACTTGTCTTTCCCCTTTTTGTTTTCCCAAATAAAAACACTGACTAAATCACTCTAAATCCCAAATCCAGCAAAAGGACAGTATTTTTCCCTTGCAGTTCTTGTGCTGTTTCTCCTATGGCCTTGCAGCTGTGAACGTTGATATTCTGTTATGGCAGATTCTCATACTGGTGTGCAAGTGAACCCTCTGTACCCCTTTCTCTACACCTTGATTGCACCTTCTGTTTTGTAGGGGGAGACCCAATAATTTTCCTCTACAGAGTTTACTGTCAACCAGCCATGAAGCAGCTGCCCCTTATCAAAGGTACTCTGACCTTTCCCTCCCTCTCTCTTTTCACCTAAAAGTAACTTTCACTTTTAGACTTCATATATGCATCAGTGATGGACCCTGCTAATAAACTGTTGTGAATGTGAGCCCATTTTGGGCATCCTTTGTGCCACGCTCTGGAGTTACTATGTGCTACCCCCGTTGCAGAAATAAGCTTCTACATTCCTATATTATATGAATGCGCCCAGAGGCTAAAGTCTTCAGAGTGCTATTTTAGTGTATTACACTTCTGTTATACAATTCTTCTTAAGTGATAAGTTTAAAAAACTCTCCAATTATAAATGGAGTTTCTAACTGTAGTTTCTTATGTGCTGTTGACATTCAAGGTTAGAATTTCAGAGTTAGGGGACTGTAAATATATGAGCATAATTGCAAATCCTGTGAAATATAGTTTTAGAAGTTGTCCTTATAGTGACAATGCTATTAAAATAAGAAGTGTATTTAGTACAGCAATGTGCTATCATGTCAGCTAAATGTGTGAGGATCAAAATAAATAATTAAGATTTTTTTTAATTGGCTGCTTAAATAGAATTTACAATTTCTACAGTGGCAGGATACTTATGAGGCTGTCTTTCACGTTAATCAATATTGTATTTCAGAGCATTTCTAGTCTGTCTCAGTTACAAAAAAATAGTATTTTTTCAACAACTCTGCAAATTAATTAATGCCATTTATTCTTCTGATTCTAACCAAAGGTTGTAAGCTTCCCTTAGCTTGTGTATTGATCTGTAATATAACCTTCCATTTCCTGCATCTGCTATTAAGTGGAATAAAATTCATAATGGTTGCACTCCTGAGCAGCTGTTCACCTATCCAGTGTTGTTGGGTCACCAGGGAAAGTTGCTAATACTTCAGGAGAACTTCACTGGTATATTGATGTCTTTTGTTGATCAATTAACATTTCTAATGTGGAAGAATAGAAGATAGTATTTAATATGTCAGCCAGCCTTAAGACAACTCTGCTTCCATTTTCTAATGCCAAAACCTAATACAATGTTTATGTCCATTAGAGTTAAAATACTTGCCTTATTAGCTGCCTAAGTGCATTTTTCCAACAATAATAATGAAGGGCATTCAGTAAACTAAAACTAATTAATCTCCTCAGTCTCCTTTTTGCATTTATCTGATGCCAAAAGCAATATAGCTTCTTCTCTAAAGCAGATTAAAACTAAGCTGTGGATGGTGCCTCCTTCCTAAACAAAACCTGCAAAATTATCAATTTCCGTAAGTGCTGTTATCTCCCCTTTCAGAAACCTGCTGCTAGCTGGCATTTTGTTTATGCAGCTATATGCCAGCAAAGGTTAGGCATTATTTGCTTTATTGCTGCTAGAATGCCAGGAAGCCACGGGGATCCTCAACGTGGGACCTGCCATTCATACGGGAGAGGAGCATTTGTGATTGTTGTGTAACGGGGAAGAGACTCTCTAGTATCAGACTCTTCACCAGTCCACCCATTAGGGCACTTCTGAAGCTAAACCTCCATGAGTAACAGGTGAAACAAAGTCAGAAGTTTTTTATTGCATCAAAACTCATTTGGAAATAGTGGAATAGAGAAGCACATAGTGGTGTATCATAAAAGACATTTCCCTGGCTATTGTTTTGCTGAATTATTATTTATTAATATGCAAATATTTAATGCATTAACTAGGTATTAATTAACGTGGAATGCAGATATTGCAAATGAATTAATTTTGTAAATCATTATTAACAAAACCCAGGTCTTTTCTGCCTTCCTCCTGTCATCCTTCAACCACTGACTCCTTTATCATTCCACTGGATTTTTTTAGAATTCGGAGTGCTAAATTTGGTATTCACAGGAAAACCTCAATGTTCATCTTCTGTTTTTATCAGGTCAGTAACCAAATGTTAAGGGTTTGAGTACAGAACTTTTCTGTCACTTGGCAATCTTAGCTTTGAGACAGAGCACTAACATGAATTGTTCCTTTGTGATTCCTTTCTTTTTTGCATGGAAGTTTTTGTTTGCTTGTTTGCTTTGGTTTTTTTGATTTCCAATCTTATTCCATGAGTGTGTTGCGCATGAAGTCCATCTGACCCAGTACCCTGTACGTACTGGGGACAAAATTACGCATCTTGGGAAGAATGGAAGATCTTGTCTCTGGTAATTTCCCACAATACTCTCCCAGGCATTTTTTTTTTTTATAGATTTCAATTTAATAACTCTCAATTGCTGAAGCAAAAAAACTCAAGTAAAATGTATGCTTCAGAAATTGAATAGTTTTCTGTATGATATATGCTCAAATTTTCTGGTTTTTTTTTAAAAGATTGCTTTTTGGTTTGTTTTATTTGGGTCTCTTTACTTGTTCAGAAACTTCTCCAAAGTTAAAGTAATGATATTTTCCTGTTTTACTTTAGAAAGTAGAGATGTGTCCATTTGAAGTTTAAATAGAAGCAATGTTGTAATCAATCTAAGCTCTGAATTCACCTTCTTAGGAAGTGATTAAAAAGTTATGACAAATTCTTTAAGGTTGCAGTAAAAGAAGGAAAAAGAAAGTTTTTCTTAAGTTGTGTTCAAAATAAGAACATAAAATTTATGTAGAAATGTAGAACTGTATATGATGATTCCTAATTTTTGTATTTAAGGATAGTTGCAAGACAAGCTAGGTACTTATGGGCCACAGATGCTCAATTACTTCAGTGGCTAACTGATAGAAAAATGTGGAGGAATGCTTTTCTTTCCTCTTTTTGTCAATATCCTTTTGTCTCTTATTCTCTTTCAGAATGGAATGAAGTGATCTGAAAGGAGTACATCTTCACTTCTCACATGAATTCTTTCAAAGATGGTACAGATAATAGAATTTTCCTTAGGGATTTCCCAGGGAATCAACTTACCTCAGGAAGCTTAGTTCTAGCAAATATTCTAACCCATTCCTCCAAATGTTCTAGAGGACTTTAATCTTCTTGGCACAACTTGCATCTGTTCTTATACGTGTGACTCTGTTCTGGCCGTCCATCTACAAGCTGAGACAATTTCCAGTATTCATACTCTTTCTCCAAGTCTCAATCCTTCTCTGTAAGAAAATCTGCTCCTGCCAGTTCTGTAGTATATTTCATTCTGGAGTCCCACATGGTGAATAGGGCTGGAGAATACTGGGCAGTATTATCCAAAGAGACAACTTCATGTGTGTGGTGGCTTGGTATCTTCTTCTCTCCTCCATATCTACCATACCTCTAGCTAACAGAAATCATACTGGTATCACCTTAACACTCAAGAAGCGGTCATCCTATTAGTATCTTTTTTCTTCAGTCTCCAGGCTTGCATCTCCACTCTTATGGTGCACAAGTTACACTGGGCAGAGGGACTTCATGCAAGAATTGTAATATGGTCTGGGTGCTGTCATGGTGAGCCTTGATTTATTTATTTGTGATGAAAATGTTTCATATTTGATTTTGATTCCTTTCCGTGTCATTTCTGACTGTCATGAATTTTGTGTTAAGTGTGATGGTATGAGTTATTGAGCCTTTCAACATGTGCTGTAGAATGGTAAAATACAGCTTCAATCTTCCTTCCTTTTTTCCAAAGCACTTTAAGCAAATCGGCAATCTAATTATTGATTTATAAAGGGAAAGGAATTAATACAGTCTACCATACCCTTTGGAGGTAAGAGTATTTAAAAGTGAACTATGCTTAAATTTCATAAAAGCCTTCTCAGCAAATCAGTAGAAAAATATTGATCTTGAAATAAGTATGTGAATTCTAATTGTGTTTTGTCTTTCCACTGGAGAACCATTACTTTATTTAGCTGGAGTTCATTCTTTAATTTTATAGTCTTAGTGTGTTGTCTATAAAGACTGCCTTTACATTCGAGCAAGGCTCATAACCACCCAGTTTTGCTGATCTTTTCTTTTCAGAAGAATGTATTGACATATGAGAGCTAAAGAGAAGCTTTTAAGATCAAGTTACCATCACCCAAAGTCTCGGCAACATATAACTAGGGTTCCTGGTATAGAGCTGTCTGTTAAATAAGTCAGATGCCAAGTACAATACTTACTTCTTGCTGTACTTCAGACTCGCAAATCAATTTATTCTGATTATAAACCACCATCTTCATAACATACACTGTAATTACATATATATTTTAATCTTGGAAAACCACATAGATCTGTAGGTTAATCCCGCTGCTTTCACAAGTGGATTTTGACTGGTAAAATGGAACAGTCTTGGCTACTTTGTAAGTTTTGAAATATCTGATTTGGCTATTCCAGTATTAGAATAGTTGAGTGAGAGAAAAAAGGTTCTAACTGTTGCACAGCTCTACTGCATTCAAAGACAGGGGAAAGAGAGGGAATCTAAATGTTTAAAATGTTTTTGTAATTAGTGTTCTGGAAAATAAATTTTTTAAAAAATCTTTTTATTTAAATCAACAATTTGAATCAAAAGTTAGCTCGAACATTTACTTTGTAAAGCCGCATATCTTTTGACAGGAAGCTCTGTTTCTATTTGAAAAATTCAAAGCAGCTTTACAGAATGTATTGCAGGAAGGTTTCAATATTGAGGTGATACTTCATGTACAGGCTTACATTTCCTTAGCTTCCCATCATTGTGTGTTTAGTTTTTTTGGAAATATCTTACTGTTTCCTGTGTTTACAGTTAATATATAATTGTGCTTTGTTTTGTGATTGGACTCAATGATCATGGAATTGTTTGGTTTGGAAAGGACCTTTAAAGGCCATCTAGTCTGACCTCCCTGCAGTGAGCAGGGACATCTTTAACTAGATCAGGTTGCTCAGAGCCCCATCCAGCCTGACCTTGAATGTCTCCAGGGATGGGGTCTCCACCACCTCTCTGCACAACATGTTCCCGTGTTTCACCATCCTCATGGTAAAAAAAAGTGTATTTTCCAGCCTAAATGATTTTCTAGTTCTGTGGATATGACTTATACCTTACTCAAGTACTTCCGCTGTGGTTTGCAAGAAATTCACATTTTTTGCACTTCCATTTGCATTTTGTACCATGTTTGCATTTCCTGAAATATATGTTGCAGCCTAATCGAAACAAACTCACAGCGAGCAGTTGTTGCGCTAAATTCCAGTTCTTCAGTTTAACTCTTAATTGATGTTTTCTTGACTAAGAACTGAATAATCTCTGTGTACATAGTGAAGAAATACTTTCAACAAAGTCAAATTATATTGGGTAATTTAGGTGCATAAAAGCTCAGCCTAATGAACAAGTTACTGCAGGGTAAAGATTACTCAAATTACTCTGTATTAAAATTCAGTAGGGATTTAGTAACAGGTTTAGCAACAGTTAGAATCCCATTTTGTGTAGGCAATTCCAGAAAAGTTAATTCAACTGCAGTAGGAGAAATCTCTATATCATATGGAGAGAAGAGTTTTGTAATAAAAAGCTAACAACTCAGCATCAATCAGTCATTTCATAGTGAAACTACTCCAGAAAAAGTGTGTTAGGGAGGGAAAGAATATCTGGATATTTATATTCATTGAGCTGGAGGAAAACAGCTTGGTTCATTACTAGAAATAACAGCTAGAAAAGAATAATGTGTAGCTGACACCACTACTGCTCCTTCTGGCATTTGCCTTTACTTTTCTGTGCTTATCATTTCAATTGCAACTCTGAAACACAATTTGGAGACTCGGTGAAGTGTAATAAAATGAAAATGGAAGAAGGATTTTTTCCCCCTTGCTTGTCCATCATAAATACTGCAGCTGTTTTATTTGGGATCCTCATGTCATGAAACTGAAATCTTTGTGGGAATGTATTTTAATTTTTAATATTTGCAGTTAACACTGGGATCTTATTATGCTGAACAGCACATTTTGTCTTGAAAAACCTTAAAATTTAGCAACAAGTGACTGTAGTGAGGGAAAATATTATCCTCATTTTAAAGAGGAACAGCTGACACATTAGGAGAATTATGTTTTTGCCAAAGATGCACTAGAGGGCTTGATGACAAAAATTGATACTCTGTTTCCTCTACCAGCATAATCAGTTCCCAGGTTTTTCTGGTTTTCTGCTTCTCTCTGTTGCTATTTTTCAGATTTGTGTTTTGTGCTCAGATTATTCATCTAATCCCAGTCTGTCCTCAAAGCAAGTTGTAACGGCATCCACAGAAGACACAGTGAACTGTGATAAAATAAAGTTAAACCACTGTATGAGAAACTTGAGGTTTGAAATGTTCTTTGGCTGACTTTGCCCTTATGGGCTGAGGGACTTGCTGGATCAGTCTTGGTCTCAGCGCAGTGCCTGACCACAAGCTATCGTTCCTGCTTAGGGGAGATATAAGGAGTTCAAAAATCTCTGCTAAATGCACTTACTGAATGAACAAGTGGGTGCTGAAAGGAACATGTGAATGGTCATTTTCTTACAAATGTTTGTTTGAAAAATTCCCACTAAGTGTCACTATAAAGCAATGTCCAGGGTTTACTCTTAAGAAGAAATGTTGCAGCGACAAAAAGTGCCATTCAAAAAAATTGAGGAATGCCTAGTGGATTTCGGTGCTCTTTTTAAAAAGTTGCTGTGTTTGCACATTTTAAATTTTGTCACTTTCATAGTGGAGCATCTTTTCAAAACAAAACAAAAAGCCATGGACAGTAGGAATCCAGAAGTGTACAAATGGATGGCTTTAGGATGCTGATGGGAATACTGCCAGCAAGGTAAAAAAGAATATTAAAAAAGTGCCAAACATGCAGACCTGTCATCCTTTGCCTTAATGGGCACTTACAAATGTGATACTTGCAAGAGATGTTCTTCCACAATATGATTGTGGTTATAAAACAAACAGCATGGTCAATAATATGATCTAATCTGATTGAAGAGGTCAGTTAGAAAATTATTACCCACTTTACAACCCATTAACATCAAACCTACATTACAGGAATGTATGTGATAGATTAAAAACTTGCTTACTTAAAGCAAGAAGGTCTAAATAAACTCCATTATAAATGGTTTTTTATATTTGAAGCAAAAAAGAATTACCCCCTTGGTGACTTAAATGCAACAAGGAGAGTCAGAACAAGTTGCTGAGTTTAGCTTTTTATGCTCTTTGCCTGAATCCTATTTAGTAGATGTTTGGGGAAGTGGAAAAGACATTTTTGGATGATTAGCTTCTGCTTTGTGATTGACACACTGAGGAGGCTGCAAGAAAGCAATTCAAGGGAGATTGAAGCTGTTGAATGGAGTTACTGGAATTGGGGTAGGAAAAAAAATATGCTTCACTTGATACAGAGTAAATTATTTGCTGTATCAGGAAAGACCCAATGACCCTTCTAATCTTGTATCCTGCCCAAGATCTTGATTTATAGCAGACGCTTCAAATGAAGATATAAATCCCCATAATACATTTACCTGTAATTATATAATAGTGTGCAAGGAGGGTATGTTCTTTCTTGACACCAACTCATGATCAGCACGTGCCCTGTACCATATGTATTGAAAAGTCCTGTCTTTATTCCTTGATGCTGAAGTTGCAGATTCTGATCACAGTTATATAAATTAATGCAGGTGGCTAGGTAAACATCTTGTGTAGAGAACCTCTCATGCTAGCTGAATAGCACGAATGTTAGCTAGTAAGTTCTATGGAAAAATTTTATAAGATGTTACGTCACAAAGTTGGGAGGAAATTCTGTTTGGCTCTGTAGTGCCCATTACAACATGTAGCATCACAGGAAGGTGATAACTCAGGAGAGGAAGACTGACTTCTGTCTCTAATTTCCTGAGTAACTGTGCAGGATCTACATGCATCTGTATCATCTGCTGGATCAGATTTTATCCGATGCAAGGTGTTATGTGATCAGCTCTTTTCTTCCCTCAGCTAGATGCCAACATACCTTTTTAGGTATGTTGTCTGGTATTCCAGTTTGCATTAAGTTTACTTCCCTATGTGATTTCTATGCAAATTCTCAGATACAAGCTCTGTTAGAAAGAGAAGTTTCTAAGGGAAGTCTCTGCAGTTGTGTTTTCTTCCTGGGGACCGAGGTGAGTCAGAAGGCCGTGCCTGTGGGTCTGGACCTCTTTATTTCTAGTATCCCATCTGTGCTTGGGCCACTGCATACATCCTCACGCCATTAATATTACTGCCAGCAACAGCTATGTTTTGTGTACCAGTGCTGGGAGTATCCTGTGTAATTTGTACTTAATCTTCGAGTTCATCCAGCAGCTGGCAGTAGTACCAACTTGACAGGTTTTACTGGTGGTCGTAACCTTTGTACCCACTGTGTGGTCAGCACAAATTCTGTAGGTGGTCCAAGAACTTAAGAGCGACTGGTGACACTGAACCATGCTGAAAATGTGAGAGTACTGCATTTGTGTGCAAGATAGTGAAGGAGTAATAGTGAAGACTGAGGTAGAACAGCCCTACAGAAGCATGTGAAGCCTCCCTGCATCAGAGCAGTGAACACACACTAGGTCATGGGCAGCAACATGCCCAGAGGCTTCCCCTGTTGTGCTGGTACTACAATGTTACTGTCACCGTTGTTTTCCCTGTCTCCAGGCTAGAAGCAGCTCTTTAGCAAGATCAATTGCTTCTGTATTGCAGTGCTTCTAGCCACAGATCAGATGGCTGTACCTCTGTCTTAAACGTCAGGTGGTCTGTGGAGATTTGTACTGGCAGTGATCTGAACATTTCCAGGCTGGCCCGGGCTATGTTAAAGGTTATTTACATTTGGCACAGAGCCTGTGAAGCTCGGGGGTAATCTTCATGCCATCATTTCTGCCTGGCATTCCTAGCTGCCTGTGTTGCTCTGACTTAAAGGCATTTACAGGTGACCTGACCACTGGCCAAGAAACACTTATCTCCTCAGTGGCTGCTGCATGCCAGTGGAATGTGCTTTTTGGCTGCCTGAGGCAGGATTCCATGTCCATCAGGACCAGACTCAAGAGTGACATCAGATTTGTGAGCTGGATCATATTTGCTTGCCATATTCATCATAACATCTGTGAGAGAACAGAAGTGGAGGCAGGATGACCCATATTGTGCAGCTGCAAGAATTGGAAAGTCACTTGCATGCAGGAAGCCCCAACTGAGTCCTTCCTACAAAACATTCACTGTGTTCAGTGCCTCAGTGATGTGCTTTCCAAGCTTTTCTAGTTTTTTTTTAAAAAAAATTATTTATTCATTTATTTATTTATTAATTAAGTGATAAGAGGGAGGAAGAAAACCTTTTCCTGTTGTTTGTTAGTGCTCATTTTGAAGCGCTATATCCCTCATCTTCTACATGCTCTCTCTGGATGCTTGGCTGTCTGTGCTAGACCAAACTACAACCCAGGTCAATGTGTCAGATTGTCTTTCCATAAGCATCCTTTTTACACTCTTTGTTCCTTCATCTCTCTTCAGGAATGGAATGGCTTACGCCAACAGATATAGCTCGCAGTGAAAAGTTTTACTGCAAGCCGAGGTAAGAACAAGAGTGCAAAGCTATACTACTAGTAAAAGGAAACAGTGAAGCAGCAAAAGTAGTTGTCAGCCATTAAACAGATACGCTTTTTCAACTGCTGTAGAAATTCAATATTTGAAATAAAAGTCAGTGGTGAACTACTGACAAATTTTAACCAAGGCAAATAGTAATGCAGCCGTACTGGTGTTAGTGCATTATAAGCAGTATTATAGAGACAGTCAATCAAAATCAGGGTGCTGGTCTCTTCCATCTGCCCAAAAAGAAGAGAGAGGACCAAGAGAAGGAAAAGAATGTGCATCTTCAGAAATACAGAGGTCATTTTTCTCTTGAAAACCAGTTTGATATGGGACAGGCAGGAATTAAGAGCTTTGAATCACAAAATAGATGAGGGCAATTGTGCAAAGGTTAAATTACCCTACATTTAATGTAAATTGAAAACAAATTCCTTTACAGTTTAGTACGTTTGTTTAAGAAAATGGTAAAATGAGAAGGTTTCTGAAGAAATTGTTTAGTCATTGATCTTCTATTTACACATCTGAAGCTCTTCTATTGAAGTACAGAAGTTTAATAAAACTCACTAACGCTTCCGTTTCTTTGTGAATACAAACATTACAGCAGAATATAATTGCTTCTGTATTATAGGACTCGCTTTGGTCATGAACCTGAAATCTCTGAACTGAAGGGAAAAATGAGAAATGGGGCATCCTAGCTGATTCCATCAAGTTTCTTCTATTACTCATCAATTTTCATCACAAAGATTTCATTGGCTCTGACTTTTTCTCAGTGTCAGAAAGGGAAGTGACTGAAGTCCAACCACTACGTATATAAATATGGGGGACAGTATTGTCACTGATTCATGAACCTGAAATCTCTGAACTGAAGGGAAAAATGAGAAATGGGGCATCCTAGCTGATTCCATCAAGTTTCTTCTATTACTCATCAATTTTCATCACAAAGATTTCATTGGCTCTGACTTTTTCTCAGTGTCAGAAAGGGAAGTGACTGAAGTCCAACCACTACGTATATAAATATGGGGGACAGTATTGTCACTGATGACAGGGGAAGCTGCCTTTTTTGGCAGAGGTGGCTGCTTTGGACATTGTGTCTTGGCTGTGGCTCAGATCACAGAAGTCTGTGGCAGTGTCTGTCAGCATTGGAAGGAGTGAGGTGGGAATGAGCACAAAGCCATGGTCTTCTCTAGTGCAATATGCAGGACTTGATTTTTTTTTTAGATATATATTTTTTTAAAAAATTATTTTAGTTTGATTTATTGTAGGTTCATGTTTGTTATACTTAGATAACTTGAAGTTTTGGAAAGGAGAGTGATGTTTAATATGACTGACTTCCTTTGTCTGTTCTTAGGAATAGAGTTGCTTATCAGTAAGTGGAATATGAGTAGAAATGAGCTGAAATGGTAAAACAGAATGCTAGTGCAGGAGGCAATTAGTGTTTTTATATTGCTGGTCCTATTTAAACATTATGCTATCCAAAGGAGATATGAATTGAGCTTGTTGGGATTATTTAACAGACTGGTTTTTTGGATTAATATTGATTTCTTAAAGTTCATTTTATGTAATTGCCTTGACCTTGACTCTCAAGATGTTGGGGTCACTCTTATATTCTTTCCTGAAAGCTCAAACTATCTTGGTTTTAATTTGATGCAAAAAAGGTAAAACTAACATCTCAAGCTTGTCAGCATGAAAATACATTCCTATCTACCTCTAGTTAGTTCTTTGAGTACTTTATGCTGTGGGGATGGTTCAGCAATATCAAGTTCTTCATCTCTGTATATCAACCTGAAATAATAATGTCATAAAATAAAAATGTGATTTTGTATTGGAAAGTATTTAGAAAAGATTTAAGATGATGGTGTCTTATAAACCTGGAAAAAGAAAACCCACCCACTTTCTGTTAAAGAATAGTTTTCATTTCACTTTTTCTGTGCGCCTTGGTGAGACCTATGCAAGGGGAAAGGAAGTTTTACTGAGAAATCAAAGATTACTCTGTTGTTGCACTGGAAACTTACATTGAACTTGCAGGTCTAGGCCACCTTTTTCCCTTATATATCAGGATTATGATTTTATATCTGTTCCTTTGGGTCAAATCAGTTCTGCTGTGAGCTTTCTTTGCACACAGCAATCTACTATCCTGGCATCCAAAATTGTGGAATTTTGGCCTAGTAGGCATGTTTATCAAGAAAATGTGTCCTTTTGCATTTTAGTAAACTGTGGGTTTGGTTTTTGTTTTCTCAGTAACTTAAAACTGGTTTTCTTTATATTGTGGCTGAGATGCTGATTGCTAGAGGGCCACCGATGTTGATATTTTGAAGGAATGGAAAAGTTTAACCATATATATAATACATACATATTTTACTAAAATCCTAGCATTTTGTTAAGAATTCTTTCAGGCAAATTCATAATAATTTTTCCTTTGTGAATTGTTGTATGCTGCAGTGGACAGCGGGCAGCATTTACCAGCATCAGAGCTAGTTATTGTGTGTGAAAGCCCGAGTGTTTAGTGCGGTGAATATCATAACGACAAGCTATTAGCACTTTGCTGCTTCCAGCAAGAATAGCTCACTAATTCAGTTTAGTAAAATATGGTGATACTTTTAGTGCCAATAATCAGATCTGGAGACTTTCAGAAACAACAATTATGGTGTACCATTTCTGCTGCCCCCATGGCAAAGCCTTTAGGCACTGAAACTGTTTTGGGAAACCAACATATATAGTATTGCTAATGTTAGTGGTTCATTTATCTATTGAATCATTTCTTTGTTTGCTGTTTTGCTCAGATTCTGTTGTTCAGCCAAGACAAAGCAGCTCTTTTTATGGAAAGGAAATGAAAGTACATAACTAGGGTAAGATCTAAACCACAAAACTTCTGACATAAACGGGAGGCAAATGGCCTCGTAGCAGTTATGCATAAATGAATAGGTCGTAGTAAGCTGTTGTAGCTGAGAGCATAGCTATGGCCAGGAGTTGTCATGAGTCACTTCTGGCACCTACCAAGGGAAAAGGTAATGGCTAAAGCATCCAAGCCATGTGTCAGATTGTATCTGAAGGAGCCAAACTGAACTCAGATTTCCTAGGTGTCCCTCAAAAAGCAATCTGAGATTGTTCTGAGGGAGAGGGAGTTGATGCTGAGGCATAACTATGTCCCTTCCCAGTTCCCTTAGAGCAATGCACATCAGATGTTGGCTGCATACTGAGATATGTGACTTGCTGCAACTCTGTGCGGGCATCCTGTGAGTTCTCAACTGTGTAACTACCAGTGCTGGGATGCTGCAATATCTAGGACTCGTTCATCATTGCATAACCAAGGGACTTGTTCAACATCATTTTACCTGAGAAGGCAGCCAAAAGACAACAAGGGTGCCTGGGAGATAAGTAGTTCCCATGGCACTCTTTGCAGTTCAGGTATTGGCATCTCTGGATACTGGAAGAAAACAAACCCTGAGTAATAGGAGAGGTTTATACTGAAGATGTGGGAAAAGTACTAATGCCAGGAGGACCTCAGAAGACCGCGCTGAGAAACTTCACAGACCTAATCCAAGGGTGTGAAGGAAAAGATATTTTGCAGGAAGAGCGATGCACAGACATGGACCCTAAAGCTACATAGTCTTTTGATTATTAATTGCTCCACACATGCAGTAGTCCTGAAGTGATAGAAAGAGTTCATATCTCCTTTCTCTGTTTCTGAATCAGGCATCCCATGGTGGGGCTCTCTTCTGCCTCGTTAACATGTCTAGTTAACTCCTTTGGATTAGTTCCTGTGGGTGAACTTACCAGGAAAACTGTCTGATGTTAGATTTTCTTTTTTAATTCCACTAGAATTTTCTTTTCAGAAGGGGAGTTTTTCTGAGATGTTAGTAGAATTGACTCTTCATCCATCGATACTTGACAACCTTGCTTTTCCTGTGGGTTATGAAACCTTAGCACTGAGCGCTTTAGTTGCAGATAAATGTGGTTCAGACTTGTGCAAAAGATCTGTAGGTGATGAATGAATACGTTTTTGCTGAAAGCTTAATGACAATAACCCTCAAGAGAGCTGCACCTCACTATACCTTTAGAGGTTTTCTACACCCTGTGCAACATTCAAGAGAGGAAAGCCTGGAGTGATGATTTGTCAGTAGATGTGGGACATGTGGCTTTGTGAAATAATGAAAGTTCTGAATCCCTTGCAGTACTAATCAGTGGATGTGCTTCCTTGGGAGGTTTTGCCCTCTTTTCCTTATGATGGTAGTAATTTTAAGCCCAGCTTTTGTGACAGATTAGCATGAAGACAGCTATGAACATGAATGCAAGAAGGCAGAATGTATTCTTTGGTTTAGGCATTTATGGGGCATGAACAGCTGGGCACATGCCCAGAGGAAGAAAGAATTATCTCTTGAGTTAGTGATAAGGTAACAAATGTACAAGCAGGTTCAAAAAATCCTAATTAGATCAAAGTAAGGTTACAAAGGTCTTAATTAGTAGTTAGATTAATTGTGTCCGAGGAACACAGATAAAGTGTTGTGGCAAGTAGGCTCTGAAGGAGATTGGAAAGATAAGAGAAGCCCAAGCTGAACCTTTCTTTTTTGCCTTACCTTTTGCCCTGCGTGGTGTGATTCTCTGAAGCATCTATTTGAAATGGTACTGTGTATGAAATGGATTTTCAAAGCGATGCACAGATGTTTCATGCCTCAGTTAATTTCGATGTACAACCCCTATCCAAACAGCAAAATCCAGCTTTTGTAGGGAACTCATTTGAGGAAGTTTTGGATTGGACTTCATCACGTTTCACATGTCCCGGATGTTTTGATGGTGAGAGACAGATATGCTAAAAGCTTCCAAAGACTAGACAAATAGCCTTTTTTCCTTGCAGTGCATTACAGTGCTTGCAGGTACAAGGGGGAAGTGCTGGATTCAGGAAAAGCATCATATCCCTGATACTGCTGCATTGTGCCCTGGCAAAGTACACACAATGTACATAGGTCAGGCCTGACTGACTGAGCTGCTGGTTTCTGGAATAGAACTCTCACAGAAGCCTTGTCTAGATTTTGTTGAATTTTAGTTGTGTGTCTGACAGGCTAAATTTATTTGTAGATAATGTATTTTAAGTGAGGAAAATATATATGTCAGTGTCAAAGGCAAAACAACTGTATAAATACTCTGAATTGTACCTTTTCTTAGAGGTTTCAGCTAAATTTGCTGATATTTAAAGTATTGAATGTTTTAAGGTAGAACATATTCTTATGCATGTTTTTAAATTTAGGTTATGGAATCAAAAAAAAAGCAAGCATATACCAGTAGCCTCCCTCATAAAACTATCAGACTAAATGAACTCAGCAGGAATAAAACCCATCGCTTCTAAGCTTTGATACTCAATCTGGAAAAATGTGTAACTAGATGCTGTAAGCAAATCACAGTGCTGTCTGGAACAATTATGAATTTCCACATGGTAGGTAGCATATAGCACAGTTCAAATGCTTTCCTCTAATATTCACATTATATTATTGTCATTTAGAACTGTGACTGAAGTAGATTTGCCTTGGGGAATTAAGGATGTTTCATATTTTTCTAGGGATGCAGCATTGCTGTAGATAGAATTCACTGGTACAATAACCAGTAGTGTGTATGACCTCTGTAGACTTGGCTCACTAAGTTACTTTATTATGCAGTTTGCTCTGTGACACTTGTGTAAGTATTGCTGCATGCTCTACAGATTTAAGTGCACTCCATTTCCCCAGCAGTTCTCTGTTTCTACAGTCCTTTGTACTATTAGCATGTCCTGGAATAGGCATTCTCCTCTGAGTAAGCTGCCAGCTGGCCAGTAGCTGATACGTAGGCATTAGCTGCCACTGGGGAAAATCGGGGTGAATTTAGTCATTTAGAATACTTTGGCACAACGAAGTGCTGGTCCCCTGGTGAATGGCAATATGTTTAGATACAGTAGTGTTACTCCACCACTTAAATGCCAAAAAGCCAAATGTTCCAATGTAGGCTTGAAGGAAAGTCAAGCCTCTGAAAATAAATTGTAGTGAGAAGAACTGGTGAAACCCTTCTAGTGAAAGGGGAAGTATATAAATGAGGTAAACGTGCCAAATATTGCATTAAATGTTACAGCACTGGTATGGTACTAGACTCTTTGCACATATTCTTCTCAGGTTCCTGAATTTGGTTAAAAATCAGCTTGATGACCTAGAAAAAGCATGTCTCACTTTTAGTCCTTTCCTCCTGAGTATGTTCCCAACGGGGGCGATGTTAAGGATCATGTTCCCCAAACGAATGCTAATGTAATGACAGCCCAACACATTGTAACAGGTTTCATAATTCAATGGGAGTTGGTCATCTTGCACTCTGTTTTATCTGAATTACCAATTTCCTTATTTTGAAGTATATATTACAGATTCAATGCAATGAGCCATGCTTTTTTATAGCGTTGCTTCTAACACTCATACTACTACTCAAAAAGATGCACTCTCAAGGAGAGATATATGGAAAATAATATTTGTTTTACAAGAGTAGGTAACTGAGAGATGTACAGGAAGGCATTTTATTACTTTTCAAAATACTTTGTGTGTTAAATTCGCATGTTACAGTGTATAAGCTCCATGTACCCAACCAGTCTTTCTGCATAATTAAAGAAGTCTGCAGAAGAGTCTGTGTTGCAGAGGTTTATGCATGGGTCACATTCACAGGGAATCCAGCCAGTGCTGACAGCAGGTCACCTGCTGTCCTGGCTTGCAGGCCCCTGCTTGAGACGTCCTGGAAAAGGATGATGGAGATCAGACATCAGCTTCTCACAGATCACAAGAGAATTTGGAGCTCCCTGAAAATATTGCAAGCTTATCAGTTGTGTCTGAAGTATCTGATATCTTGTACAGGAACAAGAAAATTATTTGAAAATGATGGTGGCATATTCTTTTGGAGTAAAATACTGGGGCATCTTTTTTCCTGGAAACCTCATTTAATCCTTGATGTTCCAGGTGAAATCTGAAGGAGGTTTTCTAACTGATGCATGAATACTGGAAGAAGAAACTACACAAAAAAGAATAGGGGAAGTCTGGATTATTTGTTGAAAGTAATATTTCTTGACTAGTCAGATACCTGTAACATTATTGCTTTGTGTTTTATGCAAAAAGATTCTTCTGTACAGGAGAAAATTAGAAAGCAGAATGCTCTGAAAGATCATCCTCGTCCGTCTTTGTCCTCTATATGCTTGCACAACAAAAGCTTAAGCATACATTAAGGATAAATGGCAGTAATGTACTGATGGGAATAATTTCATTCAGGTGGACAATATAGGCTGGATGAAGCCCAACACTTGAGGATATGAAGCCTGTTGATTAATCCTTAGGTCCTTTCTCACATGTGACTCTGTATGCACTTTAAGGTCTAGGAAGGTAGTTTAAAAATTTTGATAGCTCTTATGGAAGTGTGTATTTGCAGGTAAGGAAGTGACAAACACCAGGATATGCTGAGGTATGAAATAACTGTCTGGTGTTTGAGGAGAGCTGCTAAGAAGTTGCACTGGAGAGAAAGGTTTTCTGTGAAGTTTTGGGAACATGGGAACAAAGCTGGGCCAAAAAATCAGCTTTAGCCTTTTTGGTTTGCTGGGGAACTGCTTCCAGCGTCTGTGATCTGCTTCTTAATTTTTTTTTTCTTCTTTCTTTTCATCTTAGAAATACCATCTAGTTTTCAGTGTTTGTTTCCTTTTTCAAGGAGACAATATTTTGGGATAGGCACTGTCCTTTTGCCTTTGATTTCCGTATGATGTTTAGTTTACTCTTTAGATGTGCAATTTATTTTTACCATCACCATTTTTGATGCTGACCATTTGTTGTTTATCAAAGATTTTTTTTTTTGTAAGAAAATTAAATGATTGAACCCATCAGCATTTAATAATTGATGATTTTATTTCTCCATGTTCTATGCAGTTATTCCTATACTAGCTAAAGTATTCATTACCCTTTTGAATTCCAAGCTACTATTCATAGCAAAGACAAGAATCTGCACAAGAAAACATGTGGACTTGATTAATATCCTTAATTACACTGCACTGAACCAAAGGGTAATATTTCTTGCTGGGTCCCGTTAATAATCAGTTATGTCTCAAAGCACTTGGATCAATAACCTATATATTTTTTTTCCTTTGGCACTGTGCTTATTGTATTAGTATGAAAGTATTAGGATGAAGAAAGCTGCAAATGTTAACTAAAATCCTTCAGAAATTTACTATTGATTTACTGAAAGTTTGTCAAATCGGAGATGTTCAAACAGCTCAGCAGTTGGCATGTTTTAACAGAATATTTCTAGGATATCAGCCAGCTCTGCTGAGTGCAGTGACATTAAGCAAGGAAATATCTTATATGCCCATGTCTTCAGCTCTGGCCTGCTTGAATGCTAAGGCACAAGCTTACTCACACCCTGTGCTAGAGCAGCTCTTTGCTTAAGCAGCTGCAGCGTCTCAGGAGCATACTTACATATTATTATTTTAAGAACAGAACTCTGGGCTGAGGCAGTGGGATTTTAGCCTATATGTTGTACCCACATAGAGATGTGATATAAAGTGGCTGTCCTTCGGCTTCCACTGTAAATCCCAGGTTTAAATGTGTGGTAGTCAGCAGTCTTCTCTATGTGCTTTGTGGTGGGTTGCAGTGCTGTTGGCTCGCTGCGCTGGGGCTCCTCTTGTTGCTGTTCATCCTCTGAGTTTTGTCATTAGAGCCTCTACACCCCTTGCTAAGTGTATTATCAATATGATGTGTCCTTAATCTCTCTGGCAGCCTCATTGAGCCAAGGCAATAGTGACAGAGGATTAACCTTCTAAAGATTTCCGTTCATGTGCCTAATTCTGAGTACTGTGCTGTGTGCCTGTGTACACACAAGTTTGAATTTGTCCCAACATGGAAATATTTTCACAACATCCTCCGTCTGTACCTGTAACTGTGACCTGACTGCAGACATAACACTGACAACCGACAGGATGCTATTTGCTCCCTGCAACATCAAATCATAAAGGCAAAACTTCATATTGCTATTAGTTTTCTAGAGAGTAGGGGAAAAAGAAATCCCTGAAGTGAAAGTCATAGGATGTGGATAACAGATTTTAATTGCTGCTTTCTCAGACTGTCTGTAGTCTGGTTAAAACAGATT
>NW_009736104.1:0-1306 GCF_000703405.1 Apaloderma vittatum | reverse complement strand
ATTCGCATGAAAGAAGACAACGTTTTAAATATTGATGTGTATGTGAAGACTTTCTAAAGTGCCCAGATGGACCTCTCTGACTGTGTTTTTCTGATGTTTGTTGTGTTTTTTCTGATTGGCAGCCACTGGGCTCCAGTCAGGTATGTCATCCCTTCTGACCATCACTGCTCCCCAGTCATTGTGACTGACTGACGTCCTTCCTGCTAGCACTCAACTATTCCAAGTATGTCACTAGCATAAAACCAGAATGCACAAATTATTTTTTTCTCTGATTTTTTTTTTCTTCCCCCCCCCCCCATTTATTGGTTGATGAAATATTTCATTTGAGACAGGACAAAAGCATTTTTTATTTTTTATTATTATTTTTAAACCATAAAGATGCCTCAAAACTATGTTTTTCAAGGTAACCAAAGCAAAAAAAAAATGTTTGAAGTCTATTGTTTCAGTTTTACAGATCTATTTTTTAGAAGGTTTTTCAACTGAAAATATGGAACTTTTTTCATTTTATCTTTTTTTAATTTTTTTAAAAAGCCCTTTGGATTCACAGCCATGTGTGTCAGCCTGGGACTGTTTTCTGTGTACATGTTATCCACCCTTCCTTCTCTCAAAGTGGCCCAGTTCTCTAAGCATGTGATTTCAGCAAGACAGCCATATCAAGGCTCCTTGATGTAAAGGCATTTAAAATAAGTTCAAAGGGTTAACACACAGGACGAAGGGAAGGCTATTTCTGTATCTGAGACTTCAGTGGGAATGATTTACTGTGAACAGAAGAGCATATCTCAAAAGTAATCTTTTTATCTGTGTCTGCCTGCAGAAAAATTTATGGTGACCTAAGAATATCTATAATGGCACAATTTACATGGCACCTTTTGGCTGATGCGAAATAGGAGTCTCAAAATGACTGAAGCGATTAGGAGTTTTAGCCTTGTTTTCAAAAATAGTGTACTCATAGAATAGCTGACTTTTTTTTTTCTGGTTTATTCATTTCACCAAGGCATTTATTACATGTGTATCATAACCCAAAATAATAATGCAAATGGGAGTCCTATCAATCAGCTGGTTCAGTTTTAATGCACTTTCAATTTAGCATTTTTTTGGTCTGAGAAATGATTTTGAGAACTTTATATACTGTTGCTTAACACAGTTTGAAGATGAATGTATTCTGTATGAGTCATGTTGGTCGGATAAAATTGGCAAAACTAAGTGCGAATAAGACAGAAGTGTAATTTTGAAAGTATCAGTGTAGCTTCAAAAGTATCAGTGGTATGTTCAGGCTTAAGTTCTTGTATTGGGTTGGCTCAGCCGG
>NW_009736103.1:46638-79583 GCF_000703405.1 Apaloderma vittatum | reverse complement strand
GGGTGCACTCAGTGCCATCATCCATGTCGCTAACAAATATGTTGAACAGCACTAATGGTCTGGACAAAATTTCCAGCAAAGGAAAACACCTGGTTAAACCTGGTTGCATGGCAGCTTCACACAAAGAACAGTTAATCCTGAGCTTTGCTACCTGCCACTGTGCATTGCACTCCCCTGCAGCTGACCCCCATCAAGGAGAAGAACCACTTTCCCCAGCAGCAGGACTGCAGTCGACAGATCTGCAGTTGTGTTCAACAGGGCTCTTCCTAAGATACCAGACAAATGGGGAGCTCTGGGAGGTGGAGCAGAGAGTAGGCAACTGTCAAACCCTTGTACAGCAGGTCCCACAGGAATTTGTTTTCCTCCTATTTTTAAGCTGAAAAGGATCGAGTTTCACTGCAGGAAATAGTTCTTCTCCTCCTCCCTCCTACCCACCTTTTTTTTTTTTCCTACAGCGTGAGCGGTCTGCTCTCTGCCTCAGGTTTCCAAGAATCAGGCAATCGAATTGGAACCAAAGCACTTGTCTGCAACCAGGGAAGCAAAGGGAGAGAGGCAGGAGAAGAGGTGTTCCTGTCTGCAAATACTCAAAACTTTAGGGTGTATGTATTGGTGAGATACACCCCTCCCCATCCCTTTTGATCACGCTAAGATTGCTATTGGGGTCTCAGAAGAGGTTTCTGCAAAGCCCCTAGAGACAGGATATTTATATCTACGGAAGCTGCCCTGCCTTCTTCCCTGGCAGCAATGGCACACAAAGATCTTGGGGAGGGGGTGCAGTGATCTGCCCTCAAGGAATCTCTTCTGCCTTATATCACTTGCAGAGCTGACGTTGGCAACAGCACTGAAATACAGGCCTGACTTTGTGTTCCTGTTAGAAACAAACACAATTAATCAGTGCAATGCTCTTCAAATCTCCACACACCCAGACTGTGCTAGTGTCATGATGCAGAGTCCTGCAGGTCGATAAATCGGCACTTTTGTTGCAGATGCAGAACGGGCAGCAGCCATGTGCTGCGGCTCTGGGCAAGACACACTTAAGCCGTCAGTCTCCAACCTGCAGTTCAGTTCTCTAGGATTTAGAGCAGGGGTCTGGCTAACAACAAACAGCCCGTTGGACACTCAGCTACAATATACTACCTTTTCATTCTCAGAATTCACACTCCAGCAGTTTCTCACTCTCTCCTTCCACATTTTGCTGATACTGATCAATTTAGCTCAGCAAACACAAACTCGTCCTTCCCACGCTGGGCTCAAGGCAAGGCGCAACTCATTTCTCCCGTTTCCCTTGCAGCGACAGCAGAGACAATGCCTCTTCTGTAGGTGCTTCTACACCCCTAGTGGAAAGCCTGTTGGAGGCTAGCACAGTTATATCAATAATCTCCTGTTTATTATTCCTCCTAGCATGGGATTTGCCATTGCTTCTCTAGCACAGGCAATGTTTTCCATTCATCTTTTCTCAGCCAGGTGCTTACTTACTTGCAGCAAGGGGCTTCAAAAGAGACAAAGCTACAATTGATGGGAAACAGAAGGCCAGGGTACTGCCAAAACAGGTTTTCCTCAGGGATATTCACAGTCTTGGAAATGGTTATTACAATGTCTTTCACCGGTTGTTCTACACATCTGTTTAAAAAGCCTTGCTTTTGCTTTCATTCACCCCGTCTTTCTGATGAACTTGTTGGGCACCTGCTAGTCAAACACTTTTTCGGTTCACATCCTTCCAGCGCAACCAGTCTTGGGTAAATAACTCTTCCCACTCCGCTGAAGCCAAAGGCACAGCTCTGACAGAGTGTGCAGGAGGGCTGTCACTGGGGTAGGACAAACCCCTCAAATCTCAGGGCCTGATACTGTGTGTCTGGCCTACAGAGTGATGCTGGCATGGTCTCAGGTAGATTCAAGCAAAGAGTTCCTTGTCTTGCAAGGGTGCCCCTAAAGGCAGGGAGACCTCCTTGGGAAGGCCTTCACACAGCTCAAAGCACACGTGTCTATCAGCAGGTGGTAGTGCTGTCGAGTATACAGACTGAGCCAAGTGCGTATTGATAGACCCACATCACAGAACTGCAAAGTCCATCAGAGACTTATCTGCAGAGACTTGTTTCAAGAAAGTTGAAGGAGATACCTGCTTTCATTACTTCCATTAGAAGAGCACAGAATAACTGAGCACAGAATAACTAAGCACAGCCGTTTCCTAGGAGCTCTGCTCATTATCACAGATTTAAGATAAAATTTTTGTAACCACTCTCAAATAACTTTCTGCACATCTGCACTGGGTGATTAGAAAGGCTGAATACTGAAGCACATACACAATTCCAAGCAAGAATTCTCTTTGCCTGTGTCTGTATCCCTTGCACGTTGGCTTACCCTAGAAGGATTCTACATCTCAGTCAGCGCAAGGAATATCCTGCCTTCAGTCTCCAGGGGCATTTTCTTATCTTCAGTCCCACTACCTTCTGGCTCTGCAAGTTAGCTAGTGAGGATGGACCCAGAGTTAACATTTAAGAAAAATATGAAAGGGCACAGCAAATCTATGTTCTTGACTTTTGTGTAGAGCTTCAGAAACACCCTGTCCATGTTACACACTGTTCTGGCACACATGACCACCTCCCTAGAGCTGGGTAAGTTTCATAGGCATAGCCCCTGAATGGGGCCAAATCTCTCAGTTTTCATTAAGTTAAATGAGTTTTCATTAAGTCACAGTGAGAGCTGCAGCAGTGAAGCTGCTGATGTGGCCAGCCTTCTGCAAAATATTTTGGACTACAAGATTTCTTGGGGCTGTCTGCTATTTTTAGAGCCACAGTACCTCTTACAGGAGGGCAAGTAGGATGCTTGCCGTATATATTATATGGTGGAAACTTGGAGTCCTGAAAACCGAGCAAGACGCATGACGAACTAAGGAGATCAGATCTGAGTTTGCAAAACAAACCCTAGTGGTATAGTGAAGATGTGGATTAGAGCAGACACAGAGCGAGAGTTCAGCTGGGGAACAGACCACGGCTATCTCGGAGGAAGAACAAACTTGTCCAGCTCTCCCTTCCCAGCACTTTGACTGCAAAGACTCACATATTTTGAACTAGAACTGGGCTCTTCCTCCTCCACTCCCACACGGACTGGCTGTCTGCGACATTATCTCAGCTGTGCTCGGGTCCCACTAGGTTCTCCCTGCCCACAGCTCCCAGGCTCTGGTAACAGATATCTCTGAACCCACCACGTTGTGGTTATTTCAGTTCCTTCCCATTAGTCTGCCTTCAGGAGCCAGTGGGGGCTCCTGGAAACACATCATCCGGCCTGGCTGGGGTCCTCACCAGGCAAAGTCCAAAGTCACTGCTGTTTAGACACTACAAGTCCTGGACTCTCACTACTAGAACAATATTGCTGCCTTGATCCCAGGGACTCACTCTGGTAATCCCACGTGTGATCAAGAGCTGCTTGGCAAGATTCGCATCCCATGAGCACAGGGATAGTTCTTTCCCCACCCTGAGTGCCCTCCAAAAAAAGCTGGAAATGAGCTGCACTCAAGCCCCTGGTATTTTATTTAGGTCACTCTCTGCTCTGCCTTCCAAAGAAATGTGCGTAGAGCCTGGGCAGCTGGCACAACCCAGCAGGTGCCCCCACAGCAGTCATATGGAAAGAGGACCTGAGAAGAAAGTGAAGAACTCTGTAAGTTGGAGAAAATAGAAAGGAGGGGAAATGCTGCTGCTGGCTGAGTATCTTAATTCAGAAGTCATTACTTCGTAAATACAGCTCCTGCTCCTACTATATTTTTGCCCCTGGGCATCACAGAGGAGCTATAAATACAGCTACCGATTATGTCAAAGTCTGGGGAAGGTGCTACAGCCTGCGTTAAAATGTGGGCTGGCCCCACTGATGTGCAGAACAAGAATGTGCTGTTCATCTACACAGGTCTTAACATTTCAAGCCAGACAGAAGGAACAAATGCCCACAGACAATTTTATCACCAGGAGAGACCAGCACGACCTCATCTATGTGCCTATGGCCCCATAATGGCTTTCCATGAACATTTCCAGCACGTGAACCGCAAAAACATTTTCATCCTTGCAACACTACTGTGGCAGGAGACTGTCCCGAGGAGGGATGTCCAAGCTTGGCTCACAGCACTGTCCCACCCTGAGCAGAGTTTGTTTTTCTCCTGGGTGCAGGAGAAGGTAGTGAGGGGCTAGATCCCCCAGTTCAACCTTTAGAACGTCTACGGAATGCAGCATTGCTCGATTCAAATGCCAGCCCTGCCAGGGGAGTGGGGACTTCGAGAGGTTTACGCAGACGCTTTGGAGCAATTCACAAGTTTACCACTAGGCAGCTCATGGGCAAGAACGTACCTGTAAATACCATGGGTAGAAAAAGGAACTTTTGTGCGTATGGGTGCGTGCAGTAGGTTTATACTGATAATGCTGTCTGGATTTGCAACTGTCTAGACAATGGGAAAATTAGCATCAGGAAACCGGATAGTTTTGTGAGATGCCCAGCCAAATATCTGGGAAATATTTCTGTAATGGTTCTCCTCAGAGGGAGATATGTCTATTAGAGATGCAGCTCTTTTGTTTTGCATTCTGGTGAGGGATAGAGGAGTTTTACTGAGCCCGCTGGGCCTCATCTGCCATGCTTTTCAGCCAGATGCCGGGTGCTACTGCGGAGGAAAATAAGCCCACAATGCAAGCATGGCAAATGAGCTTTCTGTAGGCTGGAGCTGCTGCTTTTCTGGCATGGAAAAGGAATTTCATCCCAAGAACTAGAGGCTAGGACTGCATGAACACTGGTTTACCTCTGGAAACAAACAATTAGAGCTTTCTCTCTAGTTCTGCACCCTAGCAAACACAACATTTGTAGGATGATGACATCTAAATACAAGACTGAAGGGAACAATATACAACTGATTAAAAAAAAAAACAATAAAAAAAGAAGCTCCAAAGCACATGCTGTATAAATGACTTGGGACAATACATCAACACCTTCCACTGCTTCTCTGAAAAGCTTCAAAAAAGGCAGGAGAAACCAGAAAACAGGCCTCTCAGCTTTTTAGAGCAAAGATGTTATCTTCCCCTGGAAGGAAAGAGCTGTCAATTCATCTAAGGACAGCAGAGTTTAAGTAGCAGCTCAATATTATTGATGATTGTGGGCCAGGGAACCTTTGGCTTGGTTTTGCTTGTGGGAAGCCTTAAAAAACAGCTCCAAGCTTTCAGTGGACGCATTAGAGAAATAAACAGGATAATATTTGCAAGCCCTCCGTAGATTCCAGGAAAACGTGGTGCTTGGACTGGGGTCTTCTCCCCACAAACAGCAGTGGAAGTTTTTTTTAAATGCCTCAAAATGAATAGCTACGTCGGGGGAAAAGCTCATGGGTCCTTGATTAGCCCTGGTTTTTGGTGAGGTGCCCCCAGTGCAGTGACACGCATGATGCAGAGCGGCACCATAAGAAACACAACCTGGATGCAAAATCTAGGCCAGAAGCAACATAGGCAAATACAATCTAGTGCTGAAGTGGTTTGCAATATTTAGGCTTAGCTCAATGGTCCCCAAGGGTTCTACTTTACCAATATTGACCAAAGGGGAACATTTTATTTTTGTTTTCTTCACAGAAAAATAAGAGAGTTGATAAAACAACAAAAGATCTCAGGGAATGGGGAGACTAAGATCAGACCTATATGCTCAGGATTTTAAACAGGAGGACAATTTTTCTCTGGAGATGAGTGCAGAAGCAGTTCAGAGAAATAAAAGCCTATGTCACCCCATTTTATGTCAGAGGAAGATAGTAATTAATACCCTTCAGATAGTGTTTGAAAGATTGTCCTAGCTATTACAAAATAATGGCACCAGAAAGTTAACACTTTTGTGCTGCAGATTCTGTTGTTTGACTTCTCTGAGCTATTTCCTTGCTCCCATCCATCACAACAGTGACTGGATATTCCACCCCCCCTCCAGTTTTTGTAGAACTAATCTTCTGAGTTTTGTGAAGTTGATCTTGGCTCATGGCACACACCCCACATCTGTTTTCCAAGGCTTTACCATTTGACTCAGAATGATTGCATTTTAACTTCATCCCCCTACTGCTACTGTCAGGTTTTAAAACAAAACTAACACTCCCACCACCACCAAGGCGTACCTGATGTCTGGGAAGGCACATGTCCCCTCACCTCCTGGTACTGAATAGTGAAAGGTTACTGTAAGAATGTTGACTGCTTATTTATTATTCTTTAAGGTGGTATGACAGCATAGGTTAAATACGATTATTCCGTACGAGTGATTTTTTGAAAGCTCTCCTTTTGGTTCTTATCCAAAATCCTTTGAAAGCACATCATTAAAGATAAGCATGCACACAGACCAGTGGGATGTGACATATTCTTAAATTGGTCATGTTGGTTTTGCTACCTTTTGAAATCAAAGCCTGAGAAAACACCCACCCCTGTGCTTGGCTAAATTGCCACATACCTCCAGGAGAGCCCAACTTTGGACTAAAGACCTCACTACTGCATGTCCCAGCGTGACCAGGGGCCTGGCAGAACCATCCCCACGCGCTGCAAGAGACACCAAGGTGGAAAGTACTTGCTGAAAAGTTTGTCTCTCAAGATTCAGATTTTCCCAAATTGAAACTATTAAAACTACTAACCCTCTTTGAAAACATAAGCTCTTAGCTTCTCAGCACCTTGCTGAATTTCAGGTGGGGCAATTGGAAGGGAAGAATGCGGAGTTCAGTTAGGAAATGTCTACATTAAGAGAGCGGATACACTCAAGCAAGAGTACGTCTCTTGAGCGTGCAGTCAGAAAAGCTCTGCTGGAACTCTGCAGATTCATGACCTTCAGCTCACTTGGCCAGATATACCTGGGCTGGATATGCTTTCTACCATTCTGCATCTGGTGAGACAGTTATCCTGTGGTATTTTGCTCATTCTAACTCTACTAGGCAGAACTCAGAAATGTAGGAATGAGAAGGTTAGAAGGCTTTGTCCCAAGTGCAAAACACTAAGTCTGGACTCCAGTACGCATTTCCTTGGCTGTGGGAGTCAAAGCCCGGAGATCAACAGAAAAAGTGAAGGCCACGGGTTAAAGGCAACTCCATGCCAGGGTAACCCCCTTGCCCTGTCCCAGTTGGGAATATTGCAGAATTCTGATAATCTCTGCTTGGTTAATCCAAGAGCAGGATAGCTACAGAGCTCATATGGTGACATATCTTAAAAAAAAAAAAGAGGAAGCAAAGAGAAATTTTAAATGCAGCTAGTTGGTAATTATTCTGAAGAATGAATAATGAGGGAAATAGCTTTCACAGGGGCAAACCACTATGATTTGGAAAAAAGGTAAAGCTTTTAAACTCTTACACAGAGTAAGATCTCTGGTTGCAATTAGGAAATGTTAGCTCAGTCAGGCATGGAGAGTGCTTCCTTGCCAATGTCCGAGTCTTGTTTTGTCTCTGATAATTCCACATTCCTCTTTTAAGAGACAGTTTACGTTTGATGTTAGTGTGTCAGTACACAAGTCTAAATGCTGTGCTGGCATAATCTGACCCTCTGAAAAACAAACAAGAAAAACTCCTAAGGGGGCAGATTTTTTTTTTTCCCCCCCACTGGCAGATTTATTGAAGATGATAATTCTTCGGTTTAGGCTGCACACTTTAAGCCATGCGAATCTTGCCATCATACTTCACAGAGATGCACCCAGAATGCTATGCTGGATACAAAGTTTGAAATGTGCACTAGGAGCAAGGGTCCATCTTTCTTGCTTTTGTCCTCGCACTCCTCTGGGCTGCTGGACTTGCTCGGAATTCTCCAGCCCATTGCAAGGTGCAACAATAGTGTAAGGAACTATATTAGTTCTTCATAGCTCCTCACTGCATAAAAAAGCCTGGGGTGAAGAGCAATCTATTGCTTAGAGTTACTCCTTTAAAAGGCTGTGTCAAAACAATGAAAACTATCAGGCAGAACAGCTGCATTAGAACATCTCCCACTAGATAAGTTCTTGGCCACAGCAAGGAAGAATTTTGAGAGATGGCTGTTGGACTGATATTTGGATGCATTTTAGTGCAGCATAACACATCAGGCCTCCTTGGAAGTGAGCCCTCCTCACTCCCCTGGTCCAGAGTTCCTTGTGTCTCCTCACAGCAGGTGGCCCTTGAAGTCAGGAGAGCTCTAAGCCACGCTGGTACTTGAGCAGACCGTTCTGCTCCATCGTACTCATTCCCCTTGAACCTCTTCTGTTCACTCATTCCTCCCACACCCAAAATAAAGATCCTTGAGAAACTAGGCAAATCTTGGAGCAAGTAAGAGAATCCAGAACTCCAGACTTCAGAAGAATCAGGTGCAAAGTGAGAACAACACATCTACAACAGTCACCTGAGCGTAACACTATGCAAAATACCAAAAGCAAAGTTGAACTACAGATGGGCTGCATTAATCACAAAGGAAACTCAAGAAGAGCTCATGTCTGGAAGTAATAAAAGACATTTGCATAACATGCATGGTGCATTCAGTGCTAGCATGAGGTGCTGAATGAAGAGTTCAACAGGCTGGGGACCTCCTTTGTCAATGGGAATGCAAACCCAGAAACCTTGTCCCAACGGAAGCACTTCCTCAGGGAGGAAGGTGGGTCAGTCTCCCAAGCACAGGTACTGCTTCACCTTTCAGAGCATCAACCCAATTTCCAGGTGACCCCTGCAGTGCATGGCAAACATTTTTGAGATACTAGAATTAGGTACACAGAGGAAATTTATATGATCCAAACAACTGTGAGAAGTTCTACCTGCTAAACCTGGAATTAGGGCACATGGGCGCCCTAAGTGGTGGTAGCACAACCTAGCCCAGAGCAACAACACAGGCTGAACACAGCACAGTTTCTCTCCACCGCTGTACAGGGTATCTCCCACACTCACCGAGTATGCACTAAGTCCCAACTATTTTCTGCTGCAGGCACCAGTCAAATCCTGATGACCAGAGTCAGGAGAACTTAAAGCCATGCCACAAGTCATACTTGTTTATCTACTGCCTCACCCTTTTTATTCTTCAGAGGATGACAGGACTGAGAGTGGCTACATTAGCACAGTAACAGATAGGACCATCCATCTTCACTATTGCACACATAACATCGAGGCACAAACATTTTTTAACATAAGTAATACAGGCCTGGGTTTTCTGAAGCAAGAGGAGTGTGGCTGAAATTCTTCCTTGGCTGACACACCACAGTTCTAAGCTACTGCAGCAGGCACCAGAAGCGACAAATGTAAAGTCAAAGGAATTATAATGTAAGGAACGGCTGAAGAAACCCAAACTGAGATGTCATAATAACATAATCCAGAATTCATTACCCCTGTAACCAAAAGGAAACTATTGGTATGCCAGCTTCCACCCATAAATAGCTATAGTTGAGGGTCTGAGTTTATAAAACATTGAATGACTTACCATATGTCGCACTGGATGGTTTTGGTCGGAAGTCCACAAAGGATCAGTTAGACAGCAATTTCTCCTGTTGAGACAAAAACTAAGAGGTAAAAATTGCCTTGCCAAACCCATAAGATAAGCACAAAGACACATTGTTTAAAATCACAGGGGAGCAGACTGTGCTGGAACACATAAGGAACAAAGCAAATACAGACTTTTGGGGTGTTTAGACTACAGCCTGTCTGCCTTTTTCCAAGTTGGGTTGAATGAAAAAGCAATTTACAGTGAATTCAGGGTTGTTGCAGACATGCCAGTGAGTCCCAGCTGCACAGCGAGTTGTTTAACCTGGGGATGCCAGTTCTTTTACAGGTAAAGCTTCCAGGTGTTTACAAGGCAATGAGGAGACATAGCTTGAACAGTGAAGTAGCAAGGAGTTGGCTCACAACAGCTAGCCCTTGTCCCTCTTTTTCCCTCCCCATCTCATGTGCTGATGCCCAAGCCTCTTGGCAAACGGAACCCACCGCATTTTCTGCCTCTGTGTGGGATAGCTTTATCCCTGAAGACGTGGTGAGGCACTGTCAGCAGGAGATATCCCCCAGTTCAGCATTTGAGCTGGGCTAGGGCAGTACCACACAGGGGGCAGGTAGAGGCGGTCTCTACCAGAGATCCACACCTGCCGCAGCCATGTCTGAGGCTCAAGTACCTTCTGCTTTCACTTCTTTTTCCCTTTGCCTGCAGAGGTTGGAGGTTCTCTGGGGCATGGCTTACACAACACCCTGGGTGCCATCAGCCAGCAGAGCAATAGGAGGAGCCTTTCCTTTGCAGTAGTTACTCCCAGTTCACCCCAGCAATAGATCACTCTGGGACATACCGTCAGTCCATCTGCCAGGCGTGTTGGAACACGCATGAGGAAGCTCCGTGAGGCAGGTCCTCCAGCTTCCCAGCTCTCACACAGCTCCTGAAGGCCCTGACCCACCCGACCCAGGAGTGGAGCAAACAGCGTTTGCTTTGTGTGACATGGAGGGCTGAGAAAATTTGGAAGGCGAGTTATTCAAAATAAAAAGCAGTAAAAAAACAGATTAGGGAACCACTGTGCCGTGACTACTAATGAAGCGATAGAAAATATCAATCACTCCCCAGCCTCTGAAGCTTGCTGTGAGAGAAGAATTAGGAGATTTTATGTTCCAAGTAACAGGAAACCACAGGGCCCTGGTGCCTAGTTCTCAAAAGAACACTGTTTGAATCACAGGGAGGAAAGCAGAGTGCTGCAAAGACAGCCAAAGGCAGCGTTTAAAAATAGCAGCTTTCAGTTTTGTTTCTTTTTTTCTTCTTAAGTGCCTGCATATAGGATCATGTCAGAGGGTGGATAAAGAGAGTAGACCAGCCCCTGTGGAGAGAGTCTTCTCGAATACAGTCCTGCTGGTGGGGGGGCTGCAGGCTGTTCATTTTGCACTCCACCTACACCGCCCCCAAAAGGAACTAGTCTCTCCTGATCCTAATGGCCCCCCTGCACAAGAGAAGGGCATTGGGGGAGTGGGAACTGGGCAGCTGAACGAGCCCGTCAGTACATGCGGAAGCCAGCACAAATGAGCAAAGCCAAGGGCTGAATGTGTGATAAAACCCGAACTACCCCTTTCTGGACATAGGCAGGGCCAGTTTCCTGTAGCATTAAGGACACTTTTGAAATGCTGTGCAAGTAATGAGATTTACTGACATGTTTGTGCTGATGCTCTGGGTCTGTGAGCAGGAAGAAATCATGTCTGGCTGCTGTACGCTGGCAAACGTGCTAAACCAAGAGAAAGGATATCCAAGTTCTGATGCTGCTCAAATTTCTCCAGCCCCTCAGACTCTGCACTACGCAGCACTTGAAAGACGACCAGGCCAGATTGACAGCATCTACCAAAGCAACCAAATGTAGAACTTTGACGTTGGTATATTAGACAGGCAAAGGAGACAGAGTAGTATCTCCTGAAATGGACAGTAAATCTCTGGGTCATGCAGTGGAGCACCAGTGATAGCTTTAAGGCAGAAATGGGGCAGAGTTTGCAGAAAGAGATGAGATCTCATCCAAATAGATGGAAATCTAGATATATTTTTAGGCAGCTGATCTTAGAAGGCAAAACTCTTTCCTTGCAGAGAGGCAGGATGCCCCCTTGGGCCTTTGCTTTGTCTGTGGAAAGCGTGGAAAGGCACAGCTGATGCTCTGGATAAGGTTGCCTGCATCTGACTCCCCCTGGAAGTGTGTTGTGACTCATTGCTCAGAGCGCACTCTCAAATCTAGGGAGGAATAATTCATGTAATAAGGACAGCAAGTCCAGGGAGCCACATAATATACCTTTTCCCAATTAGCAAGCATACACACAAACCCTTTTCCCCAGCCAGCTCAGGGTCAGAACAGTCAACTTTTTCACTGTTACAAGCTCTGATTCAAACAGAGGGCAGGGGAAGGAGAAACTGGCTTTGTCACTTGGTGAACAGCAGTACCCAAACCCCTTAAACTGCGACCAATGTATTATGAGATTGGCGCATTGCAAATGCAGTGTCTCCTGTCACCAGCAAGGGCTTTTGGGCTATAGTGCAGAGAATGACCAACTTGCACAGAAGTCACACAGCATTCACAAAAATTCAAATACGGTTTAAAAGCAAAACCCTAGTACTGATAATTATGCTGACCAAGTCCTCAAGGAACATTTTAGCTTTACAAACATGCAGAAAAATACCAAAAATTTGGAATCTAAAGTATTTTCTTGTAAAGAAGTTTTCAATGGGCTGTTACCTTTTCTAGCTGTTATTTGAGATACGTAGCTGACACAGCAAACTGGACTCCGGTGACCTGTGGTGGCACAGAGCTTTTCATTCCTGTGGTTCATAAGATGGTCTAGAAAACCAGTAGTGCCATGGGAAAGTGTAGTTGCCTTGTCACATGCACAGACTGATAAGCAGGAGGCTTCAGAAAAACTGCTAGCATAGAGTTAAAAAGCCCCACACATCGTAGAGATGCTCTGAGGGAGACGCAAAGTAACCTGCTGTCACGGGTTAGGGCTGGGCCAGCCACTAACACCAGCGCAAACCAGGACATTTGCTCTTGCTGTCCTTCAAAAGGGCCAAGCCAGAATGTACTAGGAACAAATCAGTGTCCTGCCCTCCAAGTAGGCCTGAAAGCTTTTATTGTGTGAAGGAGTCTTTAAAGCACAAGTTCGAGTCCAGTTCCTCCAGTGCTTCCTTCTCTCCTGTTTAGCTTTGTAGGTACAAAAAGCTCCTTCAGCCCAGCTGGCCTGGGATTTTCTCTTGCTCAACTTTCAGTGCTTTATATTGCAACCCTAACGGTAGAGGAGTTCTCACCAAATTGCCACTCTAGGGACATTTTTGTTGTTCCTGCATCTATAAAAGACAAGAGCTGTTTGGGACATGGCAAAACTAGCATCCTGATACAGGGAGGCAATTCAGTACAGGAGCAGGACATTATACAATGTTCCCCTCTCTTAAATGCAGACCTAGCAGCAGACTGGAAAAACAGGTGTTTTTTCCTCTCAGTAGAATATATACTAGGGAGCTTTAAAAAAAAAAAAAGCCAGGGCCAAGATAAATTAACCTGACAAACTACAATAAAGTTACTATAAAGTACAGGCAACATGAAGCAGTGCGTTTTCTCATTTGTGGCTGGGGTGACAATTTTGCCATCCAGCTTCTGTGGGAGAACAGGAGGGGAGGACTGAAAGCACCATGCTGCCGCGCGTTCATCTACTACTGCATCCTCCTAGCACAGATCCCAGGACGTTCTTGCACACTTAGCTCTCAGCAGTTGCTAAATACCAACAAATACACACGCTCAAGCCTTGGGAGCTTTCTGGTTTTCAGCTGGGAGACTTTGAAAGGTTTCACAAAGGCCAAAATGCTTCCTAGACAAAACCTAGTTGTTTCCATTCATCAGGAAGTGCTGATGCGTTGAAGACAACCAACCAACCACACTCGCTGAGAAACGGCACAAGACATCTTCAAGTCTGCCTCTGCCAATATTTTGACCTTGCCACAGCGATCAGCCAGAACTTGCTGGAAAGTTCTCAATACTTGGGGAAATTGTGGCACCATTCAACTATCCCCCATCCAAAGCAATACATGAACACATTGTACTTCTGGAACAATTCTGGCCCCATTTTAGGGCTACAAATGCAGCCAGCAGTGGAGAGGGGCACACGAGAAGAGTAGTGGAAAGCTGGCAGTAATGATGGGTGCTGGTTTTTGTAGAGTCCAGCAGAGCTGCTACAAGGAACAAGTCATGCACCGGGAACGCTGCATCACGCTCGCTTTCCAGGGACACCCTGAACTGAAATCCTGATGGGATTTCTGTAGCACTCGGTGCTGGCTGCAGTACTTGGAGTTTTAGAAATGAGCAGTACAAAGTTACTTGTGAGAGAATGACGCTGTTACGATATATTGCGATACAGCAGTGGAAATCAGAGTCTCTGGCACAACTAAAGACATAACAGTTTTCCAAGAGCTATTTCACTTTATGGAACAGATGTGGCTGCGAACATGCATTCTGTTATGATAGCGCAAAAATAATAAAAAAAAGTCGACACCATCCCCTAACAGATCCAGGGCAAACATTTGTGGAATCCAATAGTTTACAAGCCCAAATCTCTGAAACCTTACACAAGTTACCTGCCTATTTCCCAGGCCTACAGAACGAGACAAAACTACCGCAAAGAGCTCATCTTGTTATCGCTGCACCCCGAAGGGGTTGGATTAATATTAAGGCCCCAGCATCAGACACTGCAAGGTAGCCCCTGTCCTCAGGAGTTTACGATCTAAATCAGACAAAGCAGAGAATAATCCTGAATTGCCTTTTCTTATGCTGGAATATTTTAGATTAATAAAGCTGCAGGTTTGGCATGCAGTAGCCAGCTCTAAACCATTCGCTTCGTATCTCAACTGCTTAAAAGATACCAGGGCGAATTCATCCCAGTGACTTTCATTTGGGAAGAGTCCTCAGTCTTGGGTTTAACTGCATTTTTTGATTGCACATTTTAACTGTGCCAGATAGCCATCCGCAGCGACAGCATTACTTCTAGCAGAATCTCAGAATTTACAGTAATGTCAATGGAGATCAGGGACCTCCTGTCCTTTCTTCTCGAGAAACTCAGGACCACGTGGCCACCATAAGCTGAATAAGCCAAAAAATTTTACGTGCACTTTAGAACAGCCCAAGTTACACAGTTATGACATGACATCAACGTGGTCCACATCAGTACTTCTAACACGGTCCGGAGCCCTGTGAGCCTCCCCTGAGAACGCAAAACAGTTGCTCATGTCTAATGAAACTTAGTTTTAGTGGGGAATTTCCTTTCCGCACTTCAGGTGAAACAATATTTTAAGCAAAGTTATTGCAGCCTGATGACTGAAGAGGCAAATTAAGGGAAGGCATCCAGTAGCTGGAAATAAAGCTGCATTACATAATATTAAATATCAAGCTCAATGTAGTAAGCCAGGCAACTGAATTTATAATGTTATTTATTCCATTTAGTGCAGTATGGAGGACATTTAATCATGACAGCATTTTAGATCAAAGCTGGCATCCTCAGCTCAACTCTGAGAGTATTTTATGGAAAACATAGAGGTGGATTGAGTAGCTGGAAGTGAAGAGAGTGTGAATGTGTGAAATACTAGGAAGATCTGGTAATAAATAATAAAGTTATATGGCTTTGATTGTTCATGTGGATAGTACTGCTCCAACAGGACTTTGTCTTAAGAAACCATAAGCAAGTCCCCAAAGATAAGCTTGGGTTGGAACTTGTGTAGGATCTGGATGCACCACTTCTACTTCAAAGCACAAAATGTATCTGCTCAACAAAACAAGAGGATGCCATTGAGAATTCTGAAACCTTTCTCCCCCCCCCAAATGTAAATCAAATAATAAAGAGATTTGAAGATGAAAAAAAAATGCCTATACAATTGTCTGAAAGCAATTTTTTTAAAAAAAACCAAACCTAGAGTGGTAAATTATTTTTCCAGACTTCAGTACTTAAAAAAGAAACCTTTGCAGGAAACTTCAGCAGTAGGACCCTACCTTTTGAAATATAGGGATTAAAATATTAAAGACCTACAATAGGATACACATTCATTTTTCTGCTTCCTAATTTTGGGCTGATTGCCATCTTTTATAGTCATAAGAAGAAATTACTCCCCACGCATCATGCAAGAATCAGCATTTTTCTCCATCACTCAGCCAGAACTCCCTATCACTACTTAGGTACATTTATCAACCCTAATCACTTCCAATTGCTGTGGGTTCTAAATTTCAGTCTGCTGGAGAAAGAAACAACCAATCTGCTATTTCCTGCAAGTCTGATTTCTGTGCCTTTCATGGAGCAATTTCATTGACTTCACAGGAGCCTATCTGGATTTACACCTGCGTAAAAAATGAGGCAAAAAACCCTAACCCTTGGTGTGGAATATCAAGTTCATAAATGTGTTCTGTATCTCCAAGAATCTCCCCATCTACAAAGGTGAACAGCTGTTGCTATAAATCAGACAGTCTTAACGAGCCATTAGAACTTCATCCAGATGATCCGTTAAAAATATACAACGGCAGCGTTTTCGAAATAAAAATCGACCCTCATATCCTCAGGGATGCCTTCTGTTGGAGAAAAATCTCATAATTCAAAGCTAAAATTAGTTCACTTTAATGCTTTTTCAGGAGAGCCATGATACTGAGGAGTAACAGCGCTTTGAAAAGGCCTGTTAGATGACTTAAGGGATCCTAAACATCTGGCAGTATGGTGTATACTGCATTGGAGACATCTAGCGTCTTTTCCAACTTCTCCGTGGGTGTAACTCTTCACAATTAGCTAGCATGGGTCTATCTGGTTCAGTTCCCATCAACTGTTTTCTCTGTTTGAGGAGGAAACACTTGCTAAAGTGTGGAAACAGCTGGCAGAGTTGGCTGTAGCTCGTGTTAACAAAACATGCTCTTGTTTCTGACCACAGATTGGCCTTTAAGTTCCAACTGCGATTGCCAAGGGCTCTTCTTGGCTTTTTGGTTGAGACCACGTCACCAAAGATGTACAAGTTGGCTGTGTTAAGGGTTGGTTCTTGAACCATAACGCTCGCTGTCAGAAGGGATAAAGCATTGCGTAAGTGGAGGGGAGCAGGATGAGCAACCCCATTTTATTAGCTGGGAAACTGAGACAAGGGAAGATTAAATTATTGACCTCCTGTCATTTCCCAGCGAGAGAAAGAGACCCATAGATTCCTTTCTGAGGGAAATGTCCTACTTAAGGCAGGCCAACACGCAAGTCTTAGCTACACACCACTTACCAGCTGTGTAAGTGCAACCAGGACAGGGCTGCTGGGCTCAACCTCCTGCTGTTGGGGATGGTGATCATACAGATACCTGTGCTCCAGTGTCACTTTGGCACCCAGCTTGCCTGGTATACTAGGAAGCCCACATCTCCTGCTCATTAATAATTCCCAGCTCCTTGAGTACATAGCACACGTCTTTTGCTCTCACACATACTAAGAGCGTAAAATGCAGCTCAAAGGGGCAGCAGGATGGTTGGTTAGCACTGACTGCTGAATGATCACTTAGTCCCAAAGTGGCAGTTTCCTCTACCTTCATCAAGGTCACTGCTTAGTCCTGAAGGGGAAGCCCAAGTAATATATCACTCTTCTGTTAAGCTTTGTCGCTTGTCTTTCTAAGGGTACTGGAGAGTCAGACATAACATGAACTTAGAAAAAACAGTGAAACACAGACAGGGCTCTACCTTGAACCTCCAGACAGTCACACAGAGTGACAAGCTCAGCTCATTTCACTCAATTCTTTATGTTCTTCTGAAACCATGAAACGGAACTTTACGATATGCCAGAAGGGATAAAGTATTAGCTATCAAAAACTAGACTGGATTATTTTCTCTTTGATGTATGCTTATGTAAAGTCAAAGAAATAAGTTTAAATGCAACCTTTCTTCAATTCTAGCAGACCTTATTAAACCTATCTGAGACAAGCACGGCTCCTATTTAACGCCAGGAACTCCCCTGACAGTTTGCCTTCCTACTTAACGTGATACTCTACAATTACACATACCATAGCCTTTCATTCAAGCATTTTACTTTACAAATACTTTTTACATTTTTAACGCCCCTGTGGACAGGCATTAAGAGTCCACTTCACTCAAGAGTAATCAATCGAAGCACAGAGAGGCAGCCTGTTTGCTCCAGATCATGCACTGAAATCCTAGCAGAGCTTGGAAAACTCTTTATTTCTCCTTCATAGTTACCCAGAAGCACAATTTCTAGTAACATCAGATATATTCTCTTAATGCTGGACCAAATGCTCTGAGCACATATGTAGAGAGAAAACTCGGTAGTAAGCAGGCCATAGGAAGGAAATAGAGACTAACCTCTCCAGAACCAGCCAAACCAGGACACCCATCACTCCTTCTTTGCCAAGTTCACTTACCAAGCTAGCGCTGCTCTGCTCTCCATGGTGCAAATCTGTCAGATATTTCCTCCGTGTCACTTCCCAGGGCTGAATATTTTCTTCATTCTTTGTAAGTGGAGTGTGATTATACAAAAGGAAGCCCCTACCCTCCCTGGGTGTGGAGAGCACCTACAGCTTTGCGCTAGAATTACCCATGAGAGGTCAAATTAGCTAAACAAGGCCAAGCTGTGCTGGTTTAGGGCCACAGAGCACCAACAGCCATGTGCATTATAAAAAAAATCGACCTTCCTTATCCTTGCTCTGGTTTTACAGTGAGATAGAGACTTGGCTGCAGAACGGACAAGATAAAACCCAAGGTGCAGGTTACATCTGTGGGAAGTGGTCCAGGCTACAGCAGCAAGAGCTGGGGGAAAAACGGCCCTGGGGATGCCTCGTAGCAAACCTTGCACCAGCATTTCTGTTTGCAGGCTGTTCTTGAAATCTTTTAGTGAGATAAACCAAGAACTGCCATCCCTCCACGTACATAAAGGGATTTGTCATAAAGCTAACAGACCCTGCTCTTAAGTAGCTCCCAAGAATATGAAGTGACAATGAGGTGCCTAAGAAAATAACTTTCCCACTGCCTGGGAAAAACCCGCTCCTAGGACGATGATTTCACAGCTGTGATCGATACAGGCTTTGAAAGAAAACAGGAGCCTGAAAGACTCTGCGTATGGTCTGACCCAAGAGAACAAAGACAACAAATAAAATGGAGGTATTTTTAAAAGGTCTGTGTCTTACCTTCCATTATCATCTTAAGGATAAGTTGCTGAAATGGTGAAAGCTGGCCAGTTGCGCTGTGGGAATCTCATACATACCTGGCAACACACAGGGAGCAGTAAACTAGTGCTTGTAGCCTTTTTGTCCACCCAGGGGATGATTCTGACAGGTCAGGTCCATCGTGCACTCTCACAAACTCTTCAGGTGTCACTCTGGCTGCCCCATCCCTGCAAAATATGATTATGACTTCTTTTCCCCCACATTTCCCCACAGAGAATTTTTACAGTTGTATTATGCCCAGAAGGTTTGAGCAGAGAAACATGAGTCTGCGACCTCCAAAACCCCAGGGCTCCACATGAGTTTTGCAGTTCATTTACACTGAGGTAGCATTTGCTGCCAGTTTTGAACCCTCAACACCTCCCACTGCTACCCTTTTGGACACGCAGCCTTCTCCTACCGTTTCCCCATCCTTTCCCATGGGCTTGTGAGAACAAAGCAGCTCAGGTCTGACAGTTGCTCCATGTAGAATCATTAAGTGTAATTGTGGAGTCCAGTGACGGAAATGATTTACCCACTGGGTCAGTCTCACTTTTCTGCAGAGGGCCCAGCCTGCCAGTGCTCTCTGTTACTGGCTGTGGCCAGTTCAGAAGAAAACAGTTGCTGATTGTTAAGAGCTATGTCCTCACAAGTTGTTATGGACAGAGAACAAGCAAACTCAGTTGATGAGGAAATATATTGACTGCTTTTTCCCTTGTGTCACTCCACTGACTCCAGGAAGATTGCAGCAGCACTGAAGGTGGACTCATCCACCAAGGCAAAAACAAGGCTTCCTTCAAATTCTCTTTTATTTACTCCAGTCAGCTGTGCTGAGTGTATCAATTCAATCGCTATTTCCTTAACCATAAAACCAGATGTGCGCTGTCACGGCCCATCTACAGGGACTAAATCCACGCCATTTAGAAAATGCAGAATAAAAATAAAAATCCCAAGAAAGCTGAGATATGCTGAGGTTTGAAGCCTCAGAGTTTCCTAGGTAAATTGCTTTTCTTTTGAGTCCCATTTATTTTTGTTACCTCCAAAGAAATGCTGGTTTAGCCACATTTCTTGGAAACAGTGTTGAGATCTAATGGATTGTTACTGATGTGAATTCTCGGAGGAGAGGCTCTAAGCATAGAGGGAATGTAGTATTATCTTTGCTTCTGGGCATCAGCAACTTCTGCAAGCAATGTGGTGCAGTACATGTCATTCCTTGCTGAGGCAATTAATTACCTTGGTCCCTAATGAGAAGAACTATTCAGTTTGAAAAAAACACTGCAGCCCTTTGGACTTAGGTTAGCTTCTGGGCATCTGGGTAGATGTGTTAATTAGGGAAGCTGTATTGCTCAGTTTTCCTCTGTTTCACCTCAGACCATGTTCTGTTGTCTTTCACTGTAGTTCTTCAGGACGCTGTCACCTGAGGCAGGTCAGTGCATCGGTTCCTCTTTGCAAAGAGTCACCTAGGAAATGCAGCTTAGCTTCAGCTCGGCTTTGAGTACTGGCTACCAGGTCTCCAGGTCATCTATTTCTCAGATGAGCGTCAGGAGCAGAGGAAAGGAAGGATCTCCATGGAAGATTGTGATGAGTCCTCCACCTACTGCAGCCTTACTCCACGACGGAGGTCCACACCCCCACAGTCTGCAGAGCCTGTCTGTAGGCTGCTCATGCTGGGAGGAAGACACAGGGTGAGAAAACATGTGCACAGTGCCCCATCTGAGCCCGCAGCTACAGAGACGAGTATTTGCGCAGGATGGGGTGGGATTTGCTGGCTGAAGGGTGCTTTAAGCAACACGGCTGTAGTATGCTACATGCCAGACTGTAGACATTCCTGGGGCAGCTTTCCAGAATGTGAATAAACTGGAGATATATGTATAAAACACCATGCAGTGTGAGCCCTGAGAAGACTGGAGTTTGCATGGCATTGCATTTGTACACATACAGCCTAAAAGGATTTCTCCAAGTCCCTTCAGAATCCCTCCTTTCAATTCTGGTATTCACATGTGCTGATCAACTCTTGCTCCATTATGAGAAATTATCTCATAATGTCACACCCCTCCAATGCACAAAAACTTATTGTCCTTTGAAACCACCACAGGATAATATAGCTGTGAAACACCGCAAATACAACAAATAGGCAGGCAACAAGAACGTGAGACTAGGCTGTTTTACTTAGGAAGGCCTGTGTAGGCTGCAGAGTCTCTCAGTTGGTCCATCCTGAGGTCCTAAGCAGAAGGGTAGAGTCATAAGCGATTCACTGCATAGGGAAGTGTTATTTTAGAAAATGAATGAATCAAAATCAGGAATTACTGAAGAGCACTCCGGCAAAACGTATCCTAATGCCTACCTAAACAGTTTCTTTCCCATGTACGCATCAGCTCCATGTCCAGTCCTGTGCCATTTTAACATTGCCTGGGAAAAAAACAAGAGGGGAAGTAAGGCAACACAGACAACTAATAGTGAAGAGAGACAACGTGTAAATGCATCTCTAATGGAAAGATTGCTGCTACAGAGATGTGGATTCCTCTGGTGCAAGGTGATACTGCAGACCTCACCAGAGTCAGCAGGGGTCTTTCTGTTGACACAATGATAATGCCTTTGTGTAACTGAGCACCACTAATTAAAACCAAAAGTAAGGGAATATTTTCCAGAGATGACTTGCTACTTTTCCTCTTGAAAGAGAGCTGTCTGGCATCTGAAGAGTTGGAGCTCTGTGTGGACATGGGCACACACATAAATTAATCTAAAGGTAGCTTGTGCCCCTGTCATAACTATCATAGCTGCAGAGACAAATAAGAGAACAGAAACAAAAAAGTGCTGGAACCACCTACAGCCAAAAGTTGGGTTTAAAAGCAGGAAAGCATCACATGTACTGTTCTGCTCCTGACCTGTACTTTACACTGTACTATTTTGCGTGTTGTTCTTTCTCTTCCCCAGAGTAGACAGAAACCAGATCTTGAAACATTCACAACGAATTTTCAAATCAATAACATGTGAGACTTTGTCTAAAAGGTAAAGTTGTTGTAAAAATCAATGTCAGAAAGAACGCTTTGCCAATTCAATTATACTTGTTCCTCTCAAACTGAAAAAAAAAAGAAAAAGAAAAAAGAAGAAAGAAAAAAGATGTAGGCTTATTTCAAGCCCAATAAATGTTCCTTGGACTAATATCCTCGTTTTGTAAATATTCTCAGGGCTTCCTATGCCAGCTCCCCTCAAGGGGTCGTAATTAACTCTACATAGGGTTACCTTGTTTCAGAATCAGTCTAACGTCAAGCCGTGTTTCTGCCTGTGTCCACAATTTTAAAATAATGTTGTGTCCATTAAATGGCATAAAGGCTTCCCAGAAATGGGAACCATACATCAAAATTTAAACACAAATAAGTGTGATTAGACATGGCAGCTGTCTAGAAAGGATTCAACTATTTCACTGAGTTTTGGGCAAAATATGAATGATTGTACCCGTTCCAGTAAGTACAGAACCAGAAAGGCTCCTACATTACCCTCTGCTTCTCAAGGCAAGTTTCATTTTAAGTTTGACCCCAAAGAAAAAGAAAATAGCAAGATAAAAGGATAAAAGTATAAACAGCTGTGCTCCTGCTCACTTAGCTGGAGATTTCAAGGACTTTGTGAATCCCTCGCTCAAAGCCCTGTAGCGTACAGCACCCAGCCAAAATGCTGGATCCAGGCCACCGCGGGGATGGCTGAGCAGCATGGCGAAATCCTCGTATGGCTGGAGAGTCCTCGCCAGGCACCGTGATCTTTGCCGCCCACACCACCCAGGATGCACCAACCTCTCTCAGGCTGCACAGGCAGAGAAAATGTTTTTGGGGCAATACTAATCTTTTTGATCTGCCTTCATAGAGGATAGTCCTAAACTGTGATTCCCACGGCTGGAAGTGCAGGAACAGAGACTAAAATCGTAGGAGTTCCCGTCTCTGAGCTGGGCTTGCATTTCTGGCCTTGGCACAGACACGCCACCTCCGTGCCTTGAGGACAGGAAACACACACCTGCCTGGCAGGTCCTTCTGTGGGGCTGAGCCTGGAAATCCTTTAACTGCAGAGGGGCAAGAGGCCCAAACGTAGCAGTAGGTAACGCTGTAATACACAGATGCACACCCTAATGTATGCTACATGCAGTTTAATTCCAGGCCCTCCCTCTCTACCAGGACCAAGACACAGGAATGTCCTTGTATCCAGGTATAACCCTTGACACGTCTCAGTCCTTGACAATAGGCTGTCACTAATCTTCTTATAGCTGAAACAAAGTCACTAGGAAGTAAATACCAGCGCTAGTAATGCAGGTGCGAAGCCAAACTCTGAATGACCCTGTCTTCTCTCATAGGACAGAAATCTCAAAAATATACACTAAACACAAAATCAGTTTCAGAAACACCCTGGAAATCTGTACTTGGTTATCTCGAAACTAAACCATGGCAGGAATTTGGGTTAGTTTTTGTTTAAAGACTATCATTATTGGCATTTGATCAGATACAGAAAAGTTAGGTTTCCAGCCTGTAAAGAGAATAATGCAAAAGGAATTGGAACAGATTATTTTCACATGTTTCATTTCAGGACAGGTAGTTTTTTTAAGCACTAAAGAAACATTAATATAAATCTGTGTTATAATAGCACTGTAATTTATAAGAAAGTTTTAAAGCTTCCAGTCCATGAGGGCTTTTTTTTTTTTCAATATGGTATCAAGTGAATAGTATTCAGAAGTTGTTGAACATGCATTTATTACTGTTTCTACCAAATACTTGATTACATTTCTTGGCTTGTCCCTCAACAGAAGAATGGAGTTCAAATATGTGGTTTGTGACTTTAAGACTCACATTTTTAATTATGTTTTTGATAAATGCTAGTATAATATCAATCCTAAACACATCTGTGCCTCTCCAAGGAGCGCACTGCAGTGATTACAGTCCCTACAGACAAAAGGACCAAAGGCAGAAGCACTCCTTCCATTTCACAAGGTGACCTGTGACAGCAAGGTCCAATGCTTTGAAGCGAGAACCTATAGGCATCTTTGGCAAAGGGTGGAATCCCTTCGGCCTCGATCCACATCCTTCAACATCTCATCTGTTGCACAAGAATGATATAGATGGTTCTCCTTGGAGACTTCTCTGCAGATGTTCCTTCCAGCAGCTATCATCTCTCTGTCTGGTTCCATAGCTGTCTTGCAGGTGATGTATATGAAGTACGAAGAAGTTGATCATCTTCCTGTTGTGGAAGAGGACAGCAGCCGTGAGCAAGAAGTAGGAATTGGGAAGTGGATAACTGCATATGACCATGAAAAATAGAAGCTGAACACTGTGGTTTCCAAGGATGGTATGAATTATGAAAAGATGTGGCTATTTGTGATGGATTCTGAAGGAAAAAAACAGCTTTGGTTTTTGGACCAGATGTCACAAAACACCTCAGGCAGTTACAGGTGTTACTGGCACAGCTAATCAGATAAGACTATGAATCTCTCCAGATCTTCATCCCATTAAGAAAGAACATTAGGACGAAGTTGGAGAATGAAACAACCTGCTAGGAAGAAAAGAGATCAGAGTGGAGGGAGCAGAGGTGTGCCACAGCTACTGGTGTTTCATAGGGGTCCAAGTGTCCTGATTCACAAGCGCATTGTAGAGAGGGTTGAGGTCATCACAGCAAGTCTACTACCTGGGAAAAAAAAGGTGGAAGATCCTGGAAAACATAGTATGCTCCAAAAGTAAAAACCCCAGCATCTAAGATGCTAGAACCAACATTGCTGCTTCTTGGAGGAATCACTTCAGGGAAATCTGTGTTCGTTACTGATGCCTTACAGTTGCGTGTAAGTCATCCTCCCCCTAGCACCTCATTTTTCCAGGCTGAAACTGCCACCTTAATACAGTTCCCACTGAGATACTGAAGACACCTGATGTTGGTAAAAACCTTCAAAATCTGAAGAAGAACATTTCTGGGGAATGGAATTATATCTCCAGGATTTATGATGAAAACCTCAGTAGAAAGAGAACGTTGCAGGACACAACCCTCAAAACATCTCCATCAAACCTTCTTTTTGCCAAAGATCTCCACTTACGCTGTAGAAGCAATAAAATACTTTAAAAATACTTCATAGACAACCATCAAAGTACAGACCAGCTGGAAACATTCCAAAAATATCATAGTGCTTTTAACCTATTGTCTTTTTTGTTAAAAGGGATCGTATCTGGTTCTTTACCTAAAACATTGCTAGACAAGAGGGAAGAGATATTAAAACCTTTCCAGACGTTTAAGTATCAGAACTTGTAGTTTTATTAGGGAAGAAATGTGCAATGGGGAGAAAATATCCTTGTAGTGTCTTTTCACATGGCTATGAAAGCCATTTCCTTCCAAAAATCTGAACTGATGTTACATCTGATCTCATGAAAATAACCATAAAGTCCAACTTACCAAGATGAGTCCACTGGCTTTAAGCCTCAGTGAATAACGTGACCCTAAAAATAGTGCTAGAAGTCTATAAAATCAAAACAAAGTTTGATGTAAATATAGTTTTGCAAGTGAAAATGAAAATATTCAGTTCTCCATTAGGAAAACACATATAATAGACCAGCTTGGAAAATCTGTTTGAACACCATGAACTTTGTGGTATCCGTATGAAAGGCAAGCTTTTTAAGGAATATAATCTCATTTTTACTGATTGTCAGAAAACTGATAAGTTCCTTCCACAAGGTGACAGAGAAATCCTGCTGGGACCTGGCTGTGGATACTGAGATTCATTTGCTCCTGTGACTTGTTTTAACTGAGCAACTCCGGCATGGTAGTGACATCGCTCTCTTCAGATACCTCTGTGAGCCAGACTGTGCTGCCGTTCCTATTTTACAGAGAGGGAACAAAGGCAGACAAGAGCAAAGAGCCTGATTTCTAACTACGCTTGTTTATGGAAATTAAAGAATTTGTTGAAACACAGCTCAGACATGCCTAGACAGGGAGGGCTTGATTTCCTTCCAGCCTGCTCCAACTGGAGGCTCCCAAACAGCATAAAATACAACACCTGAGTGTTACGATGAAAGGTTAGAACCATCTGTTGCAGAATCCGCTGGCTACTGTGATCCCAAGGGCCTTCCTCCACTCATCCTCATCATGACCTGTCTGGAGTCACCAGCAAACCGCATGGAATAGCTGCAATTTGCTCTGGCCTTGAGACTGTGAATGATGCAGCTTGTAAAATTGTAAAATTGTAAAATTGTAAAATTGTAAAATAAGACGCCATCAACATCTGTTCCAGCCCATTGATATGTCAACAACCACACCACCTGGGAAGGTGCCTTGAATGCCAAGCAAATGGTTTCTCTGTAGTTTTGGGGAGGAATTTAGCTTTTCAGGTTAGTCTCTATGAACTCTGAAGATGACTTAATAGATCAAGGAGTTTCTGCCAAAAGAGCTCTGCCTGTGCTCTGTATGAAGCTTGCTGAAACTTTAAGACAATCCCTTGATGACTTTCTGAAATGCCTCTTTAAAAAAAACACAACACAACACCCCCAAGACAAACCCAGTGTCACTCTCCTGGTGGTAACAGTGCTTAGAGGCTCTAAGAGAAACTGTCCAGAGGTGCAATTACTCAAGGCAAATCTGGACTGTTTCTTAGCTGCACATTTCTCCCTTAGTTTATGTTTGAACACAGACTTGGGCTAAGTTCAAGAGCTCCTTCAATCATCCCATGCTGTGTCTTAGACACAAACTTCAGAGATGCAGAGCATTCATATCCTTGGTTGTATTTCTGCGTGGCAAATCTTTGAGTGAGACTGTAAGCTCCCAGCAGACAGAGGTTTGTGGATGCACATTCTGCCCACAAAAAATACAGACTTCCAAATATGATTAAAAGGCCAGGTAGTCTCTCAGCCAGAAGAGAATAATCTCTCTGTCTCTGTGAAGTCCTTCCTTCCCAGTGGCCGTACTGGCTGTTGTGGCCAAGCCAGAATAAAAGATGCTTTGCATGATTTTCAGTATTTACTCCGACAGGAAGCACAGTATCCTGTCTAGCTGTCGGTATGCTCACCGCCTGACTCCAGCATGCTCCAGACAGCAAAGTCTTTTTACCCAACTGGAATGTGCTGCCGTTCAAATGCCAGGAATAAAATAAGCAAGGAGGGCGGCTCTATTAGCTGGTAGGTGAGTGCACTGTTTGCTTAAGGGTTAAGCATTGAATTGGGCTCTTTCTGCCGCAGCCAGGCAGAGAGGCACAGCGATGCTGTATGCCTGTGCCCGGAGTGACTAGCGCAGTGGGGACTCCAACAGACCTTGTAGTGCTGCTGCTCCTCCATGCCATAACCTTCAGCCCTGTGTGAAGGGAGCTGGTAAAGAAAGGAGCCAGGTCCAGACCGCCAAATGGAGTTAAGATCTGCCTTATCCCTAAAACAACAGATGGTGAGCACGTCTCCAAAAAAGGTCCTTCCAGTTGATGTTTCTGTGACTCTGCGGTGTAACATCATCAGTAACAAAAAGCGATTCCACCACCCTTGCATTTGGTACTGATGCATTTGGCACTATACAGTGCCTGGGCCTGGGTGCACTGTTGACAATATTTGTTAGAGTGGAAAAGGTTCAGACAAGAGCTGCGAGATGAATTAAAAAGTTACAAATAGGTATCAAGCAGAAGCGTCCAGTACTACAATTTATTTTTCTTTCTGCTGAAGTGGCAATATGTGGAACAAAACTGGCCACAGGCTTTTCATTCTGTCAGACAAAAGGTATAATGAGATTTTGTGGTTCGAGGGGTTGAAGTGAGGATTTAGAGTAGCAGTGAAGTGAAAATTTCTAACAACTGGAACAATTTACTAAGGTAGCAATCAACTCTTCACTACTGGCAACCTCTGAAGGAAGATTGGACTTAAACACATCTTCAGTTCAAACAACATTGACCTGGAATCGATTTTGATTGCTACAGTCTGCATTACATGGAAGATCAGAACTGATAAATTAATGGATTCCCTCTTTATGCTTCTAGAATACTATGAACCTTCCTAGAAATGTGGGAAACCTCTGATTCCCCTTTTTACAGATATTCACCGACTTAAGACACATGTTACTAGCTCTACCCAACTGACCTGACGTGATCACAAGTAATGCCTCCCAAAGAGGTGATTCATTGCTGAACCCATGCAATTTTTTTCCTCTTTAACTGAACTTGCATTTTTGGAGTTGAATAAACTTAAGAAAAGTTCACAGGGAACATGTGATCTGTAATTTCATACAATAGCTAGCTGTAAACCCTGTCTGTTGATTCAGAAACCAAGAAACACCCAAGATACATTTCTTAAAAACCAATTAAAACCTCCTCCTAACAGCACACAAATGTACAATCTCAGGTTGCATATAACACAAAACCGACCCAGCGTTTTACTTCCTAATAAGCATAGCAATGTAAACACAACTACAGACATTGTTTTCTAATTAGGAGAAGCACCATGGGATGTTTACAGACCCCTATGGAAATGTGTGGACGTTTGGTTGCCTAGCAAACGAAGGAAATGGAAAGCACTCCCAGCCAAGACATTCCCAATTAGGCTGGCAGAGGCAGAAATAAAAGCTCTAGGAGCAAACATACGGAACAATCCCACATTGACCCAGGAAAGGCCAAGATAGTGCTAAGGGGAGGTACACAGAGGTATGCCTTACTAGCACTTTTTATTTGAATATTAGCTTACCACAGTTCTTGGTGTGTGAACAGCTAAACTCGGACTGCCTGTAGGAAGGACTCAGCGGCATTGCCCACACATGGAAGCTGCTACGTGGCCCTGTCACCATGGGACGCGTTCTTGGTGTTTGATACTTGGCAGGTCCTAGGAACTTCTCTCCTTCAGAGCAGAATATTTCTGGGCAGACGCTGCATTTTTGAGAGACTAGAGTCCAGTCATCTCCAACATGAGGCAGTACCTCCTGTTTGTGTAAAAAAATCGGCAAGAGAGGCTCATTTGACATGTGGAGGTAGGACCAAAGAGATAGGCACGTGTCACAACACCTACAAAACGTGTTTTCTGATGGCTAAGTAGAAAAGATGCTTTGGTCAGCTGGATTTACAAGGCTGCCCCATTCACAACTGTGGCCTGGATCTCCAAGAGGAGAGAACCTCCCAGGGTCTCAGGTGCAGCTGCGCCTGAGAACTAGTTCATACCAATGTTTCAGTCCTGCCTTTGCTGCAGCCATGGAAAGCAAGCTCCTACACTTCTGCCTTTTGTTTCAATAAACAAAAGGATTTAAAGAGACATTTTTTACTGTCATTGGGGCTAGCTCCAAACTATAAACTCTGTAGTTTTGATTTTGCTGGTGTCACAAGGAAATCATCCCCTTTTGCACACAGTTCTGCTGTTCTGCTTCCACATTCTCACACCTTCATGCTGATGTTGGCTTCATGTGCTTGGAAAGGGGAAATAACAAAGCCTGGCGCAAAGAAACAACATGTTTCCTGTGAGTTAAATTGTCAAATAGACGTGGGAAAAGGTATCATCTGCTTGCCTGTGAAAGAAACGTTTTTTGCAGGTATCATCCCTCATTGTGGTACTGGTTAACCCCAAACAAACTTCTTCCATCCAAAGCACTACCCATAGTTACATCAGTTAGAGCTACTGCCCGACTGTTGTCTTCATACAAAGTTCCTTTTCCTCTGGAAAAGCAGGAGGAAATCTGCCCATACAGCAAGAGTCAATCACACAGCACCACCGCAAGCATTTCCTACCTTCTCCTTCCACACTCCTACAACTCAAGGATTTCACCTCATAGTGCCTGGGTTTGGAAAGGGAGAGGAGTGTAAGGTTGTTTTGATTTGGCTTGACCAAGTCCATGAATTCTGGATATAACTTGACAAGAATTTGTTTTTCATCTGAAACCTTGAATTTTGTTTATAGGAGAAAGCCAAGCATTTTCAGATTTTTGTTAAATGGTGGAATGGTGGGAAGGTAGGTTTAATTAACTCCATCGCAATCACCCAATTCTGCTCTTGGCCAAACAATTTGTACATCTAGTAAAGCATGCTTGCAGCACTTTTAATCTCCGTTTCACAGATACTTCTGATCAGCAGTTTTCAAAACTGCCTGAAGTTTATTTTCCAGTGCAAATGCGAGGCTTTAAACTGTGAACTTGAACTATCTTTCTTACCCCTTAAGAGCCCTCAGCAACAGTCCATCACCCTCTATGCTTCTAGAGAATGCAGGGATACAGCCATCGCTCAGATAACTTGCTGTATTTGTGCCACTCAGGACCAGGATTTCTGCACGACTTTGTCTACCTTTAATACAGAGGAACACAAGGCGTGGTGGAGCAGGAGGAAGGGATGTTTGCAATGGCTCTAATCTGCAAAGATGGTTTCCAGCTGCATTTCACATATGATTTGGGGTTTGGATGAAGTTTTGACAGAATTTCTGCATGAATTATGCAAGAGGCTGCTGGAACGCCGCAAGTACACAGAGGCACAAGGAGACTTGCTCAGGCAGCCCTCAGCCAACAGGCTGCCATCTAGCACAGGAACCAAATCAAAGCCCACTCCAGAAGGCAGTCAGTCTTACGCTGGGGAGGCAAAGTGAGCAGCGGCCCCCCCAGTGCTGTGGGGGCCGAGGTGGGGCCGTGCAGGCTGCCTGCCGTGAGCTCCTGCAAGGCAGCACTAGATGGTGCTGTATTTTAGAAATAGCTTTGCCTCGTAGGTTTCTTCATACTGGATGCAGGCTCAAGATGCGGCAAACGCACACGGATGCTCCTTTTAAGATGCGTTGCCACGCTCTTCAAGGAAAGCGTGGATTTTCCTCGCTGCCTGTTTATAGCATAGGAGTTAATATGGATTATGACTTTGTAGCTGGTGACTTGCCAATTAAAATCTCCAAGTGCGGCTGATTTCCTTTGGGTGCATGATGGGAACTTCAGGGCACTGTAGAAAGAGAATAAGGAACAACGCTGTGTCCATGTTTACACTTCTCTGACTTACTCTGTTCCTCTTGATTTAGGCTGGTGGCAGTCTCCAAAAGCCCAGCAGCAAAACCATACTTCCTCAACAGAGCCTCAGAGTGTTTCACTCTGCTGACAAAGCTCTGGCCTGCATAGGAGCACTGTCACACTGGGAAAGTGGGTGGCACTGGGCATGTGGCTAGTGCCAGGAAAGGCTTCAGTGGTGCTTTTAGAGCAGTATCTGCCCTTGGATTGTCACACCACCACCGGCTGCGTGATGTTCATTATTCCTCCCTGCGGGAAGCAATATCACTTGCTGGGGTAGGGCCGTTCAGAGCAGACAGGAGTCGCAGGCACCCAGGTGAAGGCAGAAACCTTTGAAATCAGTGGCCTAAAAAGCCACATGTGAAAGGAGATGGGCTGTGTCCAGGGTTTACTCCTACTGCTGCTCCTAATTACCCTTGTGCTTGGTCTGTTCAGTGCATTTTTGAAGATGCTGGGCAGAGATTCAAAGCTGGCCAGTTACCCTCACTCTCAGCCACTCCAGCAGGCATAGCAGGTGCTCAGCAGTTGGCCGGATTCAGCCTAGGCTGCAATGGGCAAACCCTTCTAGGAGCTCTCCCTAGGGTAGGAAGGGCTCAGAGGCACCTGCTTATTCCAGTCAGCCATCCAAGGAAGCAGACGTCCTCTCTTCCCTCCTAACTCCAGAGCTTGCTTTGATTCCAGGCACAAGCGACTTCAGTTTCCTGGCCACAAGCAGGGCAGACCAAGCCAGGAAAGGGTAATTAATGTCAGAAAAGATCAGGGACGCACTGCAGCAGAGCTCATTTGGCAGTAATGCAAAGGAGGGAGGGGGAGATGTCTTTTAGAGAGCCTGCAAGAGGTCGAACCAGCCAAATGAGCTCTACAGCGGGCTGAGCCAGGTTGTTTACCTAGCAGCCAATCTCTTCAAGGGGTCATTCAACCTTCTCTATTGGGCATCAGCAGTCCAGACACAGCTTTTTGGAAGGCAAGGATGAGGCAAAGATGGGTTTGCTTCTTCTCATAGGGAAAGGGTGTGGCTTAAAGGATGAGGTAGTCCTAGAGGGGAAATTTGAGCCTGTATGGAAGGCTGTGTAGGATGGAGGTTGGCGTAACCAGTGTGTCTGCAGGGATGCTCAATGGCTGAGTGAGAACAGGCCCCTGTCTCTCTCTGTGTGTGGAGCAGCCCGTCCCATCACACAGCATGGCAACATTTACCTTGGCACTGGAGGTGGCGTCTGGCTGCCAGAGCCTTGGAGGGAAGTCAGGAGCCAAGGAAGCACCGTTCCAGTGGGCTAACACGCTCATGCTCAGGAGGTTGGCTTCACTAAGAGTCAGCGGTTAAACAGAGAAGGAAGGCTTGTGATCACATCTCCTTCATAGTCTGCACAAAGTCACCATTTTCACGGAACATAAAAGGATGGGGTCTTCTATCTCAGATAAAACTCAGCTGTGGGATGCACTGTGCTCCAATGCCAAGGAAAGTTTGTGAGCTAAATGAAATGAAGTCAGCCCAGGATGTGCCTAGGAGGCCTTCCAAGATGCATCGCAGTGCTGTGAGAATTACTGCTATACATCTCAGCAAGATTTGCCTCCTCTTATCCTCAGGTCCCTGTGGCATCTCTAATATGACAAAGGATGCCTAAGGCCTATGTATAAATTGGAGCAGGGATGAGTATAAAGAAGGAGGAGACTGTACGCAGCAGACAGCAGGGCAACAGAATAAGTCATGTTGTACCTGAGGATGCTATTTTGAGAGCTCAAGACAGGTTGAAGGAAGGAGGGTTATTCAGCTCACTGGGGGAAGGAATTGAAAGGGGCTGGCACCTCTCCCAGACTGGAGAGAGAGGCCCTGCAGGCAGCCCAGGAAAACCAAAACATGCCTTCCCCTTTTGTAGGGAAGAGGAGCCAAGCTGGGACTCAGCCTAGGCTCAGAGTCCGCCCACAAACTATCTGCCTGCTCTCACTGCCGTGGGTTGTGACACTGTCAGTCAGAGCTTATGGCAACAGGACCAAATTCTTTAAATCTCTCCTTATCCTGTTCACAACTAATTCTGACAGGTAACAGGAATCAGAGCCCTAAACTCTCCAGTCTTTTTCCTCCACTTATTCATGGGCCAAACAGGTAAACTGAGGTATACTGGTCACCTCAAGTTTTGTCTCCTTAAGAGGTATTTTTGACGTCCAATGACAGGACAAGGGGTAATGGCTACAAGCTGGAACATAGAAGATTCCGCAAAAGTATTAGGAAAAACTTTTTCACTGTGAGGGTTACAGAGCACTGGAACAAGCTGCCCGGGGAGGTTGTGGACTCTTCTTCTGTGAAGACATCCAAAACCTGCCTGGACACGTTCCTGTGCGATCTACTGTAGGTGATCCTGCTCTGGCGGGGGGGGGGGGGAAGGTGATGTTTTTTGGGT
>NW_009736103.1:23276-46607 GCF_000703405.1 Apaloderma vittatum | reverse complement strand
TGACGTCCAATGACAGGACAAGGGGTAATGGCTACAAGCTGGAACATAGAAGATTCCGCAAAAGTATTAGGAAAAACTTTTTCACTGTGAGGGTTACAGAGCACTGGAACAAGCTGCCCGGGGAGGTTGTGGACTCTTCTTCTGTGGAGACATCCAAAACCTGCCTGGACACGTTTCCTGTGCGATCTACTGTAGGTGATCCTGCTCTGGCGGGGGGGCTGGACTAGATGATCTTTTGAGGTCCCTTCCAGCCCCTAACATTCTGTGATTCTGTGATTTTGCCTGTACCAGGTGTAGTATTTTCACATGGGACTCACTGCATTTCAGCACAACCTCTCTAGAAAAGGCCTGGCTGTCTTCTGTCTCGAATTTGGATTAATTCTATGGGGCAAGGAGAGCAGATTCATAGAAATTGTCAACAGAAAATCTGTCACGGGGAGGAACTAGGGGCCTCTCCCACTGCTGATTACAGTGGGAAAAAAGTTTAAGTTCGCTACTGCAAGCTTCAGTGCTGGGTGAAAAAATTCCTGATGCTAAGCTGCAATAGACCAAAACTGTGAGAAAGACCGATTGAGGCTGGGACTGCCACGCTGGGGTACCTGATATCTTGATGGATTATCTCCTCAGAAAGTCAAGCTAATACAGCCCACTGGCTGCCTGCACAGTGACTTTTAGATCTCATAGCAGGAGAGCCTGATGGCCAGGGGATACTTTTAAGCAGAACATAGAGGTAAAAATCCTGCTTTCAATTAATTGCATCATCAGGGAACTGGAGGGCAATTTGGATTAAACTATTAAGGCTCCTTCAATCGGTTCCCAGGGGAAGATCCAGCAGGATCAGAGGATTCAGTCAGAAATGGCAAATAAGGGATTGAGAGAAATATGGGGAGCGTTATACTTTTGCCCTGCATAAAATTCTGGTTTCACGCTCATCTGGACCCTACCACTGCCAGCTGTGGGGGGATGTGGGGAGTTTGAGGCAGCTGTTGTGTGCAGATGAGGGGGTCATCGCAGAGTGATCTGTTGCTTGCTGGGGCAGAGGCTTGTATGGCCTAGGCTGACCTGCCTGGACATCCCTCAGCAAAAGAAATAGAGCAGTGCCCTGCCACCCTCACGTACCCAGTTTGTGTGTGGCCCAGTTTCTGACTACTCATAAAGTAGCCTCTGTTTTAGAGGATCCAACTTCTCAGCCTCTCCATGGGCAAAGCCAGGATTTTTTTGGGTTTGTGCCTAATGCTGTCTATGGGATCTGCCTTGCTGCTCCTTCTTGAATTAGAAAGTATGCACTACTGGCAGCTAGAAGCACAATCTCCTCTCCTCACATAATGCCAAAGACTCATTTATTCTCTTGAAGTTCAAATAAAGCTCTACTGTTTTGAAGTGTTAGAAAGGACTGGGTTTTGTTCTATAACTACTGATTAGATGGGATTGCTTGAGCTGCCTTGCAGCTCCAGGCTATCAGGGCACCACTCAGCTCCTCTGGACCAGGCAGCCAGGCCAGCTTGGGAGACGCATCTCTCTTGCTCCCACCTGTACGCCTAGATAACCAGATCAAGTGATTCTCTGGACCCCCTGCTGGAAATCAGCCTAGAAATGGGAAGCAAGGCAAGTGCTTTTTCTGCTCCTAGCTGAAGTTCCCCCAGGTACAGTGTACATACCTGGCTCTGGATATGATACAACAGCTTTTTCTGGCAGAAACATGGAGGCTGCTGACTCTGGGGATGGCTCCAGAAGTGTCTTCAGGCCTTAAAGGCACCATCCTGTGCAGAGAAAACAAAGGCACATGAACAGAGACAAACCCCATGTATTTTATAAAGCAAAGTTAGTTGGCTAGTGGCATATAATTAAAAAAGTGGTCCAGTCCAAACTATATCCAGAGCTATGGCTAGGAGCAAGTAGAACAAATTTATCTGAGTTCAATTTACTAAAACAACATCCCCCCACAAAGTAGCTGGAAATCCTCTGTATCTGCATTTTAGTTGTGTAATTTCTCTGCCTTTAAAAGTCAATGAATGCCAGATGTCCTTGATTTTGCTTTCCAGCAAGCAGGTATCTTGCCCAAACCATCCCTTTTAAATTAGACACAATTTGCTGCAAAATTAGTTTTGTAAAAGTGAGAAGGAGCAGGGGGAAAGGGACGAGAAAAACCCAAGAACTGCCAGCAGCACCTATCATGGACAAAATGAGTCTGAAGGAAATGGGGGACATGCAGCTGTCATGGCAAACAGCAGCAGACTGAGGCCATGGCATGAAGCAGCATGGAGCTCTAATGAGCAGGAAGAGCAAAGCCAGAGCCACAATTTTATCCTGTGTTGATATTCTACAAGAAAAATGATCACAGAGAATATTTATTGCCCCCCTAACAAGATCAAGCTTAATAACAAAGCTACACATGTTATTTACTACAATGTTTGCCTATTGCATAAGTAGAAGTGCCTGTTGCCTGGATCCTCACTGCCTGCTGAGGTCCTTTCTGTCGGGCTGGCTGTGCACTAGGGAGGTAGGTCTGGAAGATCCCAGATCAGCATCTGAGAAAGATACAGAAGCAGGGGGACAGCACACACACGTGGATTGCACTGAGAACAAACTTAATTACAGCAGTATGGACAGATGTGTTACACAAACCTCAGCCCATCATGTTGCTCCCTCCCTTTGCCCACAGCCCCTGTGCAGCCCATACACCCTGTGAAAAACAGGTCTGTAAAGTGCTTAATCCAAAGTGGGCTGCCAGGCCCAGCTGGCTCAGTTTCATCCAGGAGTCACTGCCTAGTGTGCTGTCTTGAAGTCCTCTAAAGATTAATGTCCATAAGGCCTTTTGCATAGAAGCTCAATCAAATAGTAAGCCTGGATAGGAGAATATGTGCTTCTAACGCAGAGAAATAGAAGATACCAGTAAGAGTGCAGAAAGATGCGAGATGCACTAAGAACGGCAAAGAGGTCAGGGAGTATCTGGGCTGGATAATGAGAATCCAAAACGGCAGGGGATGAGTAGTTTGAAGCTGTCAGCTCAGACAGAAGAGACACATGTAAAGGAGCAGTCACTGCTCCTGTACCTAGAGGTTTTCTGTTCCTAGCACTTGAAGCAGCAGCGTGTGATCATTATATGAATTTTTCAGAGTGTTCTACCCCAGGACAGGGACACCCAGAAGTAGCTGGACCTGTTTAGCAGTCTTGTTGCAGAGACCACTCTCAGACAGGCTGCTTGTTGCCTGCTTGTTCACATCACCTGTGCCCTGTGACATGTAGCCTCAATCACTTCAGCTTAGGCTCTGCTAGAACAAGTGTGCTGAGCCATTTCTCTCCCACCCTTCTGTGTATATGAGTTTCTGTTGACTTCAGCTAGTAGGGAAAAAGAAGCTCCTAATATGTAATTTTTAATAAGATGTATAGTACCTGCTTTTATCATATCCACTAGAATATGCCTGAGGGTCCAGGTGGGGAAACCGACCCTGACACAGCAAAAATAGGAGCTCCAAAAAAATCCCCCAAACACAGCACAATAGAGAAGGAAGATACATCTTTATCTGTCACGCGCTGTTTTACAGTTACACCCTGTGGGTGTGCAAGATTAATTTTCTGGGTATGTTTGCCACATGCGAAAGCATCCCAGGAGCAGTCAAACAGGAAGATGAAATGATTATATTTTTATACTGATATAATTTCCTCTCTTTCCTTTTTACCTCTGAAAGACATTAAAAACCATCAAGGAAACAGGGAAACAAAAGTCAAGCGCCTTACTCGACTGCATTGGCCCTGGCAGCAATCTGCACTGCCCTCCCTGCTCCTCCACCGTGGCAAAAACTCTCCCTTACCTGGCTGGTGGCACTGGCTGAGCTGGGAGACCTGCAGTTTGGGCAGGGTTTGGTTTCAGATGCTGTCAAGGTTAGTGTACCAGGGTGCTGCAGGGTCCAGCTCCAGCAGACAAGTCCACACTATGAAAACAAAGCCAAATTTCCCCAAGCAGTTGATAAAAGAGCTGGAAGAAAGGGGATTTCTTCAGCTTGAAAACAAAGTGTCTAGGCAATTTCATCACTCTGTTTCAGGTCATGGTGCTGCCATGCAGCATCAGGCAAGAGGCCTTGCAACACTGCTGATGCAATGCAGAAGGAAGCAGGAGGAAATGGGTTTCTGATAAGCCAATTACACACCAAAGGCTTAGAGCATCAAACAGGCTGTCAGTAGCTGTTTCACAGGGAGAAATGTTTGCGAGGCCCTTGTCTTGGCTGAGCTCCTGAACTTCTACTGAACCACACTGTTAATGTGTTCCCAGTGTTGGAGCTGCCAGGCAGAGGTGGATGGGTCATGCCACACAAACCTGGCCAGCGCTTGCCTGCCCTGGTTATCAGTTGGCTCAGGTTTCGGTGTTAACACTGTGCCTGAAGAAAGGCATCTGCAATACAGCAGGAGTAACACCTGGCTGGGAGGTCTTTGGAACAAACGCATTCATCTCATCCTTCAATACCTCTATTGTACCAGCAGGACTAGCTGCTACTGAGTTCATCAAGATAGATGCATAGACTTGTCAGAGCCCTGAATTCAAGTTCTGGGCTAATTCCTGGGTTCATGTATGACTCTGGGATTCTGAGCCTGCTCAGGCAACATGTAATCCCCACTCAATAGACTTCACAGTATTTCAAGGTACAGTTTCTGCTATGCAGTATGTGTAGAGGTGACTAGATGTACAGATAAAAAGAGCGATGAAGTTAAAGCCTGTAAAACTTACTGCACAGCACAGATCTACTGTTCCCCTTCTCTCAAAAAGTAACCAGTAAATAAAGATGCTTCAGCTCTCATCTCCTGCAACAATTTACCCATGGCACAGTGCACCTGAATCTCCATAGAGAGACGTTTTGGTTTCTGTAGCTGTATCAGAATCTCCACCCACAGCATCTCTGTCCGGGCAGAAAATCCACAGGAAAAATACTGGCAACACATTCCTGGTTGGCAGAAATGAGGTAGAACTACCCCTGTTCCCAGGCCCTAAATGCAAAATCTCCTTGTTTCCAGACAATAAAGAGGCACAACTGATCTTTCATATAGAGGGAGTCCTGTCTCTCAACTTTCTACCAGGTCACCACTACAAGGCAAAAGTAAATGAGAGATGCTGGTTTCCTCCCCAAGGAATGAAAAACCAGGGAACAGACATGACAGAAAGAATTTGTTAAATACTATATTAAAGAGTCAGTTCTGCTCCTCACCAACTCATGTGTAACTCTTATAGCTAGCTGGGACACATGCATAAAAATGAGGAAAGAATTTGGCATTTGGGCTTTGAGAAACATCTGAGAGAGCTCTAGCCTACCAGCATTATTTTTTTAAATCCATCGTGTTTTCCCTGGGGCAGTGAATTACATTATCTTAATTTAACAGATGGGAGCACTCAGAGCCTCACGGTAACCTCACTTGAGTGGTGAAGCTGGAAAAAGACCTGCATCCCCCACTATTCAGAAAAGTTTTCATTGCCAAGCTATTTTGCTTCAGCCCAAGCCTGATGTTCTGAATGTTTTCTCTACTGTCCTTTAGCTCTTTTTACTTCTCCAGCAAGTAGAACTGTGAGTGTACCAGCCACAGCATCTCTGTTTCAAATGATTTGGCTCTCCTTTCCATAACACTATTTCCTGACTCTTTTTTCCAGTCTGCAGCTTGCGGAGCAGAGGATCAGGATAAACTGAATCAGGCAGAAGAAGGTTTCCTCCAGGATGGCCTGCAAATACTACCTTTTCCCTCTAAGCTCAGGTACCCAGCAGCTCCTTGTTCCAGCCCTGTATTGGATACACAGAAACCTCCCTAAATTATGTGCATGTGCGCAAAGGGAGTGTTTTGAAATCAAACCTTCTGAAGTGTGTCTTGAGCCTAGCTCAACTTTGGACACACTGTTGAAATTTGGATTTAATTAATTCCACTTGAGTTTTGAAATGGTGCGATACATTTTTCAGAGGTTTTTTTCCCCCCCATTTCCTGGATCAGAGCCTCAACCACATTCATGGAAACACTGAAGGGAAAAAAAAAAATCCCTAGCAATAATTCACCAAGTGGGAACTGAAAACATTTGCTGAAGAAGGAACCTCTTGGTCTTTGGATGCTGGGAATAATTCAACCTCTCCTCCCAATTCCCTGAGGCCCAAACGGCCCTTTTTCCGGCAGAGCTGTGGTTATTTGAGCAAGCTGCCCTGGGGACAAGTGCATGTTACTTTGTAGGATTTGGGCTGGAAAGATCAAGCACACGGATTTGTAGGCAAGAAGGGTTTTGTGTTTTAGTAACTGCAAACAGCCCCACAGAAGAGCCCAAGCTTGCAGGATGAAAAGTCCTCCTTGGCAAAATTCAACTCAAATATCCTGGAAGCATGCAGGGATCTACAGACAACTCTGGCGGCATCATCTCCTACAACGGCACAGCACCTTGCACGCAAATTATGTACCAATGCAGGAGTCGTACAACATCCACTTTGTGCTTCTCTCCTACACTGCTGCTTTTTTGGGAGATGTTTCCCAGTGCATCATGTGCCTAATAAATAAAGTTAATACTGCTCAATAACCAGTAGGCTGTCTGCCTGCACGTGCCATTTGCAGCTGGGCAAACTGTACCTCGAAACATGGTACACTAGGGAACTGCTGTCGCCAGAGACATTGTAGGAGGTTTCCAGAACAGTGCAGTGCCTGAATCTTCGGGAAGAGGTGCCAAGATAAAATGCAAACAAGGATGCTGCCATGGTGTCTCCCGCAAGCTCCCACAGGTGCAGTGACTCTGTAAGACCTACCTTGACTGGGATGAAAACTTCATGCTGGGCCACTGGAGGGTTCCATTGTTACTCTTCAACTTCTCTCTTCTTAAAAGATGGTGTCAAGTTTCTGGAAATTACTTTCTTCCTCCGTCTGTCAGAGCAGAATCCCAGCCGCATCACAGGGGCCTGGAAGAAGGCTGAGGAAGGCAGGAGATCTCAACAGGTAAATTGTACAAAACCTATGTCATTCTACACTTCACTGCTCTCAGCGAGTTGAATCCTTTCAAAGCATCCAACGACCTATGGCCACTGTGGATGGAGAAGGGTCCCTCTTCATTTAGCTCCAGCTGTAACAGCCTGTCTCTCTCTTGGGGCAAGGGAGGTTCTCCTCACTCATGGACAGAGACCAGATACATCCTTTTGGGCTGTGAGAATAAGTGGTTCCAGCTCCTGATGTTCAGCTATGTGAGCAACATGCAGTAATCCAAGTTCTCCCTGACACTCACCAGACACACTCAGAACCTGAACTTCCTAGACTATTCTCATGTTGTTGACCAAAAATCAAAACCCAACCATATTTACAAACAGAGAAGGAGAGCTTAGATGTACAGAAGAAATTGGATCGTGATCAGCAATGAGCATGTTTGCAAGTGGTCTGCAAGGTGAATTGAACTAGGATTTAGATTCTGGATACTAGCATGACTACTAGAAAAGCCGATTTTGAAGTAATTGCTCCCTTGAAAAGCACTCACAGCAGCAGAAAGTGTTAATGCCTGGTCATCACCCAGACTCCATTATTTAAACTGCTAGCAGGTAAAAGAACTGCCAACCTGCACGGAAAAAAACATCCATCTATTTCCCATCTGTCATGTTTTCGCAAATCCATTCCACATAAATCTAGAATACACATGAGACATATATACCATTGGCCTCAATTCCTCTCCAAAAATATACAGCATGACCAAAGACAAACCACAATCCCACAACTAAGCATACATTTCAGGACAGATGCACTATATAACTATACTGCTAAAAAGAAATTATTTGACCAGTTTTGTGCTCTTGTGTTTTGGGTCTTGCTCTAAGATTTGTATTGCCTTTAGTGACTGCTGATCCTAAAGTAAACCATCAAACAAAGACTGGATTGGATCCAGATAGACTGGATTGCAGACCGATAGTTTCCAGTCTATAGACCATGCTGTCTGCAGATTTCTAGCCCTCCGAGTGTCACCTGTGAGGAAGACAGGAGGCAGCAGTGGAGTCTGACACCTCTCTTGAGTGGCCACTGTCTCCCTCCAGCTACTGCTAAGCCAGGCACTGGGTAGCAGAGCGGGAGGTTTCTCCTCAGCAATTCAGTCCAAGAATTTAAGACAAAGTGTTGCCAGGTCTAGTTTCTGTGAATTGCTAGGGATGGGTAGAAACTTTAAGAAAACGTTTTGCCAACAGTAAAATGCTTCTTTGTTGGCAGATAAAATATTTGGTTGAAAATCAGCACCTTGAAGACAAATTACCTTAATTTTGATCAACTGGAAACAGAAATGATCCATTTTGAAGTAACTTTAACACAACAGTTAAAAAACAGAGTGAAAAAAGAAGTAAAATGGTAATGAGTTGAGGCTTTTACTTGAACCAAGATGCCTCTTAAATGTCTTGGCACGAACAATGAATTTCCCAAATCTCTTTACACTGTTTATTTCTAAATACCGGATGTCTGGTTTGCTCAGAGTGTGTACGTGTAAAATATTTGCCTGGTCTGTCTGCCCCAACATCACAGCCACAGCACAGACTTCAAGAACTCCTCATGCAGGGAGAAAACACAGTAGACAACCAAAGGGCAGGGTAGAGCATAGATTGTGGAACTGCTTTTCCAGAAATACTGACTAGAGTTCTCCTCCACGGTTGATTTTGGGGAGTTGGTCACTTGTTATGATGGTGTCAGCTGCCATGGAGAGGCAGAAGGGAATCAGCACGGGATGTACAAGTGAAGACTCAGTTCTGCGCCTTAGAAAAGCCAATGGTTTTGCATATATCCCCATGGGTTTCTTCAGAAACCGTTACTATATTTCTGGGCAGAGGCTTTGTAATTCAGAACAAAAGCTTACTTTCTGCATGTAAGCCCGGTGGGACAAGACACTGACTTCTCAAAAAAGGGGTTTGCCCAGCATGATCCCTAGCAGAGCAAGGCTGGTAATAGCTAACGCTGTGTAACCACGTGCGGCAGCATGAGGCATGTTATTCCATCTTGGTCCTTCCAGCACCCCGACTGAAGAATCTATGCTAATTGCTGGTAATCAGTTCCAGACTTTGTTTACAAGGATCTAATCTTCAGTTCCATAGCTAACGCTGTGTAACCACGTGCGGCAGCATGAGGCATGTTATTCCATCTTGGTCCTTCCAGCACCCCAACTGAAGAATCTATGCTAATTGGTAATCAGTTCCAGACTTCGTTTACAAGGATCTAATCTTCAGTTTCATAGCAAAAACACTGCAGAGAAAGATGCTGGTCATCTGCTATTGAAAGAGCCGGGGTTGGCTGGGCAGGGAACACCAAGCCTTTGTCTCCTTTCACATTTAAGAGAAAAGCAGTATTCTTGCTGTTGGGCTGCTGCCAGAGCTATTTCTATCAAGTGAACCTACCGTGGACAGCAGACCTGTGCAGTCAAGAATTTAACAAGCCAAAATACCTCTCGTGATGTTTGGGGTACTAAAGACACACAGCCCAGCGGGTTTCCTCCAGCAGTTGAGCTGTCAGCTGTGGATGCCCCTCGCTGTCTGTGCGTACAGGCTGGGAGCACAAAGGGCCAGGCACGCTCTTGGACTTAAGAGCCACAGAAAGACCAAGCCAGCATGACAGCAGACGCAAACAAGTATGTAATTAGAGGTGGATTATAAATCTCTGGCTAAGTACCTGGAAACACTTGCATTGCAAGAGAAAGCAACAGCCTTGCTGATTGCATTTGGGCTTAATTTAGGTCACCATTATAGACAGGGTGCTCTGAGCTGGCAGGGGTCAGATGGCAAATCAAAAACAGGCTCCTATTTGTCTTGACTCCTGCTGCTAGCCTCACCTTTCCAGCCCCACAGCCCAGACAGAAGCAAGCACTGTTCTCCCCTGGCCAGCTGGTGAGCAGCAAGTGTGGTGCAATTCACACTTGGGCTGTTCACACTGTGTCTGTCCATGGAACAGGAAAAAAGACAACATAGTTGGGTTCTTATGCTCTAAAGAACATTTTAAAATCAAGAAAGTAAAGGAAATCTCCAAACTCAGGAAGGGGAACGTGCAGGTCAGTTGCTGGGTGAGGAAAGTGAATGGAAGGCTTAGACCCTGCATACCCTCATGTTCTAAGAACCCAGAGGCAGGCTTCAAAATATCTCCGTGGAGCTCTGCACCTCCAGCTCACAGTCCACAATGTTTCCTGTCAGATGGGGTAACAACCCAGAGCACGGCAGATCCGAGTCCTTAACTGGCTCTCAGGCACATGCCAGCAAGTAGGGACTGGCAGTGGATCGTTGTGAACTTAGAAATTCTCTGCCAGTCCCAGAACCACACTGTGCCAGTTGTATCTGGAGCTAAGGAGGAGCAGGCGCGTGTGCCTGAGCAGTTTTGCAGCCTTGACAGAGAGATGAAAGAACCACGACTCACCCAAAACCGGAGAGCACGTATTTAGCAAAGCGGGTGAGAGACTCCAGTCCTCTGCATCCTGCCACCCGATTCTGCTGTCTCTCCTAAAGCATTTCAGGACTGCTCTTCATCCTTTCTTGCAGAGGACTGAGAAGCCACAGCCTGAGCAGTCCAGGAGGCAATCCTGCAAACAGAGTGTGGAGGGGACATAAACGTGAACATTAATAAATGAACTGACTTCTCAAACGGCCGCCCGGTGTTTGAAGTGTTAACGGCTGAAGGCTCCTCTATGATTGAAAAGCTACCTGGTGTGGACACTGGCTCGCTTCGTTTGAGGTCGTTTGCATTTCAGGCCCACCAGCTCTCATTTATCTCCAGAGAGGCATATTAAGCTGTCACCTGAACTGAACCCTGACTGACACTTCATGCTGATTTTCTCAAGAGTTTGGTGGCTGGTCAGTAAGTCCTGGCAGGAACGTGATGCAAAACTAGCTGCAAAGGTTGGGATCTCATCTAAAAATCCCTCAGAGTCCCTGCAAAACGTTTCTCTTGTATCAGTAGGCTTTGGATGGGGGCCATCACAAACAATACATGTGCTAGAGTACATCACAGTTATTTCTATCCAGGAGAGCAAAACAGGTTTCTGAGGGAGAACTACCAGCTGGAGAATGAAGTGGGGGTCTGGTCCCACGGGTTTTCCCCCTAGAAAGAGCTTGTGTCCCAGTGAGTGCTTTTTTGGGGAACCCTGCCCACTCTGCTAGCAGAGGAATCCTTAAAACATTGGTTTTACTAGCAAAGCTTCATGTTGCTTTGTCCCAGTCCTTTTTCCTTGCTATCAGGACACACTGAAGCACTCGGACTAAATACAAAAAGCATCTCTACTAGTCAGAGCTGCTCTGTCCCTGGCAGACAGACTTTGCTGCAGAGCCCCACAGGGGCCATTTGATGCCTGTGAGTTCAGTTCCTTAAATAAACCTCTGGTGCCAGAGGGCACATCTGTTGTATTTGTACTCACTAGCCGACAGGTGAATTTTGGTGCTGTCTGAATAATTCAAAGAGGTATTTTTGCTTCTATTTTTTTTTTGTTTGTTTTGTTTTCTTCCTACAATTTCATTTTCTGCGTTTCCCTGAAAGACATCATGGCAGTGTGTGGAGGTGCAGAGCCTCTGAGTATGGAGGGAAGAAAAAGATGACCTTTGGAGAAATAAAACACCAGAGAGAAAAAAAGAGGAACAATACACACTACGTTGTGAGGTGAGACACTATGTACGATCATCCATTTGTTACTTATTCCTTCCCAAATTCAAAGCAGCCCTGTTACCTTGCAGGCTGGCTGCCCACGCAGACAAGTGTCCATCCTCACCTCAGAGTACCTGTGGTTTGGTTGTGTATTTTGCTGGAACCGTGTTAGCCAAGAAAGGACAATGGTCCCAGCTTTGCTATCTGAAGTTAGCATTTGGCCTCTTGGGTACATTTGGGGTTCTGCCAATAGGCCTGGAGATTTTTAAGCGCATAGGGCAATGGGACTCCAGTTTCTTCTACCGCTTTGCAGATATCCTGCCATCTGTGGCATTTTACTCCTAAACACCATGCTATTCCGAACAGGGCTGTAACAGAAAGTAAGCAGCCCAGGAGTTCCTCTAGCAAAGCAAGGCAAAGAAAAGTTAATCAACTCTGCTCTTCAAAGCTCAAGATAACTTTTTCAAGAATAGGCAGCTCAAAATAAAAACAACTTTGATCAGACCCCACATTTGCAACCCATGAGAGACAGATGACTATTACTACAACAAAGGCTGTCCTGGGGCAGAGAGGGTCAAGTACAGCCATCTCAATGGTCTTCCCCTGCCAGAGCGCAGTGTTAAATGCTTAAAGAAAGGTAGAAGACCTTGCTAGAGGGATCTGAATGTCCTTTCAGCAATTAATAGTTGGGGATCAAGGCTTTTTGTATACACAGGCTGTAGGAGAGCATTTGTTTCTTTGTGCTGTTCTCCATGGCTCCATTCCCCATGGCTCTGTACTCAGCCAACTTGAAAAAGATGCTTCCTAAATCCAGTTACATCAGCACTCACGTGCCACAACCAATTATTTCTCTGTCAAGTGGTGCCTAATTATGGGCAGTCTGCAATTTAGTGCACAAGCCTTCCTGCTTGGCAAGGTAGGAGGCATATGTTGTCCCAGTGCTTTCTATGCCCAAGCAAAATAGGGTTGCTGGGAGGGGTCACATGCAAGAGATTACACGGCAGACACTAGTCCCTGGACACAAGTTGTTGGGCAGGAGCCCAGCACATAATCTACCAAACATGGGCAATGGTGAGACCAACAGTGTGTGTGAGTATACCCTTCAGTGTACTTTGGATTTGAAAGAAACCTGGTTTAATTTGGATGGGACCACAACAATGCTGAGGCTACAATTCAGTGTGCTAGGATGGATTAGATAAAAAAATATGTTTTTTCCTCTACCATTTATTGCTGTCTCAGAAAACGTGGCAGAACAACTCCAGAGGCAGGTCTTCACCTGGACAGTCCAACTTACACCTACAGTTAGCTGACTTGAAGTTAACCTAGAACAGACCCCCTGCTAGATCACACTGGGCTTGGGAGGAACCATACAGGTCATACTGGTCAGACCTGGCGGTGGGAGATAGCTGGGAATCTCCTTTCATTTAGCACAGATGACAACAGCCTGACTGTATCCTTGGGTCTTCTTACAGAGAGAACTACAGGTAGTTTGTGAAAAACAGACTCATGAGAGTAAAATACCAGATGGCTTTTGGAAGGATGACACACCTGGGAGACTGACCCACTGATAAGTTACAAACACAACATGACCTTTCCTGTCTGCAGCTCCTCAGACTCTGCGGCAGCAAGCAAGTTTTCAGCAAATGCAGCTTAAAATTTAATTTTAAGTTATTTAAAAGCTGACAAGCCTCAGTTTTTATCTGCCAGCATTTTTGAAATAACAAATTCAGGATAATCCTATATTTTATTCACCCAAATAACAATCAGCCTGCAGATCACTTACAAGCAATCGCATTTGTTTCGGGTATTCAAGTCCCAGGAGCTTTGCTGTGGGCATGTAAAGGACAACAGTTAGGTTTCTGAGAGAATCTTTGTGCTGTCCTGACTTGCAAACCCACTCTAAAATATACAGAAAAAGTATTATTTTTGCCAATCTAGAAATGCACTAAAAGTACACGAGTAATCCAGTTACAGGAAGGAACAGGGCAGATGCCAAGCCTGTCAGGGGAACAGGAGAAAAGCAGAGATAAACGCAACTTATGTGCTTTAAAAACAAATCAATAAATACAATCCTTGTTTTACTGTTTTCCCCCCAACCTGCTAAAATATTCAATTAACTCATTTACAAATCAGAGATGGTTTACAGGCAAATTGCTCCTTGTTTGCTTCCCTTCGCTTCTGAAGTTTGAATTTAATGGAAAAATTAGTAAGAAGTTTCTAGGTTGGTGTGTCTTCCAAAGTTACGTGAATTTCAGTAAAACCAAAATGTTTTCTGAGAAGTTTTCAATTCCCTCCAGCCCCTGTCAGTTCCCCACACCTCCCAAACAAATCTGTGAAAAAGGATACTCGTGGTAAAATTTCCATTTGGATAAAGAACATTTCATTAAGGAACAGAACGAGACCCTGAATAAAAAGTTGAGACCAATTCTAGTTGAAACACTGGCTATATATATATCTTCACGAATTGCCTCACGTATTTTCTTATTATTTTTCTGCTTTTCTCTAATGGAAAAAGATATTCCGATAAAAAGGACTTGGAAGGTCCCAGGTTGAACCATACAGAGGTTTTATAGCTCCTGGGTGCTTAGCAGATTGGGTCTCTGTTTGTTTTAAATATGCACTACATTTATTCCAAATAAACTCCATAAATCAATCTGTATAATAGAAACCAGAAAAGTTTATGCAAAACAAATATAGAAAGTCATAAATACTGTGTTTAAGATGTCATTTTTGTGGCTGGTATATTTCTATGGTATGTTTTCACTGTTTGTGGGATAAATTTTTCAGAAACATTAAAATCTTTCCTCCTCTCCATTCTCTATAGGTTTATCCCAAAGAAATAATGAGGCTAGCTCTATAAACTAGCATTTATTAAATCCAAATGGGCACTTCATCTTACAGTAGCTTTCAATATAATCTATTTGATCTTTCAAAGTAGTTGGAAAATTATTTCAAGGGGAACTTTCACAGAACAAATTAACTTGAAAGAAGAGAACAGTTTATACCCCAAAGAGAGAGGAAAGCAATTTCCTCAGTTTTTCTCTTTCTGGATTCCCCTCAGCCTGCCTGCAGATACACATATTTGAAGAGGCACCCTCTGTGGCTGCTATTGCGTGATCTCAGCGGCAATGCCAGAAGCTCGTGGAAAGCAGGGTCACAGACTTGTGGGCACATAAAGCCGTAAGTTTCATCTTTGGTGAAACTCCAGATCGCAGAGGAGATAGGAAAGAGGAGACTCACAGAAACTAAAAAGGGTTTGTTCTAGCTGCAATTAAAAATCTACCTCTTAAAAGTTACCCTTCTGTATTTTTGGAGGGACTTTATTTCCTGCCTGCTACAGCTCCTCAGACTGTCTGTTAAATAAATAGGTAAAAATAGCACTGGGGCCATAACTTCGTCAGCAGATCCAGGCACCTGCCAATTTTGAGAATCCAGAGGTTAAGGCATTAAAGGGACACAACCAGAGGTTGAAGCCCCAGGGCAGAGGGGGTGCCAGTTGTTGGGGTGTTCCAGCAAGTACTTGATACATCAGTTGGGAAACACAACGTTCCCATTCTCTCTCCAACAGGTTCTTTCAGAGAACAGTTATTTCTGGTTTAGCCTTCTGGTGAAGTTATGAGTGGTACATTCTTAGAGCTTCCCTGTAAGCTTATTTCTTCTGTTGGGCTGAATTACCGTTAAAGTTATATAGTACAGGGAGTTAAAACGCAAGGGTCTAACCTGGTGTCCACCAGGTTTTCTTCACAGCTGTATGGTGCAGGAGAGAAGGGCTGAGGAACACTTTGCCCTTATTTAAGAGGTGATGACAAATATGTGATTTGGCCAACTTCAGAAAATAGTCAATGGCAGGTCCCCAAAGTCTCATTTTGGTACCCAAGCAATAAATACCTAGCCCACTTCACTAACGATAGTGATGCCTTTGACATTTCTGCCCTTTCAGAGCTCGATAAGGTTTTCTCTGCTCCTACAGAAAGCTTTATATCCCTCATAGCAATACAGAAACCCTTCTCGCAGATGTGCATGCTGAAGACATTGCCAGCACCCAGGCACAAATGTAGGATCTGCCAAGACCACAAACTTTATCATCTCTCACTGGACACCTACTACCTCCAGCACCTAAAAACCTACCCACATCCAGCATCAGTCAGACTGCAGACAGGGCCTACCCACTAGCTCAGGGCTGTGAGAAACCTCAGCTCACCCTCAACCACCTTTCTCCACAAAAGCAATCTTTGTCTGAGCTAAGAGCCATGTTCTGGCACTTCTGGTCAACTACAAAGCTTCCCTGTATTCTCTGTCACCTTCCAAGAGGGACAAAATCACCCACTGCTCTGTGTTTGACCCAGGCAGGTGGTTCTACCACGTGCTGCTCAGTGGATGCTGTGTCCCACCCCAGAGGTGATGGGATTTCACTCACTTAAAATGAGAGCAGGGGACAGACACTAGGAAAGGAAGTAATCCTTTAACAATGCGTTTCCAGAAGGGGTGTTGTGAAGCTTAACTCACATTAGAGAGTCTTGTGGTCTTTTCTTACAATTAAAAATAATCCCTCCCCCCTTTCTTTGAGATCTTTGAGTAGTCTTTCCTAGGGGAAGAAGGAAGAGGTTGCAGAACTGACAAGAATATCAGAAGACCCATTCCAGGAGATGGGACACACAGAGCAGGCTGCAGGTCATATTATTAAATTATAAAACTAGATGGCTAGAGCAGGCATGGCTCTCCAGAACAGGAGACATCCCTGCCCCAGTCAGGGAGCTGCAGTTGTGCTAGATCAGGTGCTCTGGGCATTTTCAAAGGGAGCTGTGCAGTGACAGGGTCCCAAAGCTTTTGCTACAGCCAGATTTGAGAAAGGCTGTTGACAAGGAAGAGAACTATAATGAATTGATAACTCCCATGACAAAGCAGAAAACTATTTATAGCAACCTTCAACTCCACTGCTGGCTAAACCTACTGTGTTACTCTGCAGATGAAGAGAAACAAAACAAGACACCCCTCCTCTTCAGGGCGCTGGATAAATCAAGCAGAGCAGAAAGCATCCACAGGGAGCTTGATGCTCCTGTATGTGGACGCAGGAAAGGGACAGCACAGCATCAAGCCCAGCAGAGCTTGGAGAAAGTCTGCCATAAGAGCATTTCTAAACATTTTAAACCATTGTCCTTTCCCACAAGCAAAGAAAAGCCATTTGGAGAGTCTTAGATGGATCAGAACTCCCTCAAAACATCTGTAGTACGTGGGCCAAGGTTTTGCAGAAATGGCTGATGTTTTGGGATGGGAATGCAGGGAGGTAGGGGTATACGTAATACACTGGAGATATGGGCTGGGGTAACTGGCCGGCAGACAGGGTGTAGATGTGGAGCAGGTCTGTGGTGCTGCTCAGCAAGTTGCCATGGAAGCAGAATTGCCACGTTACAGAGCACAGGCGAGATGTGTAGGAGCAGGGTCTGCCTCGCGTAGCCTTTGGCAAGCTGCTGGAGGGAGGAAGCATGCTCCTGCAGATGCAGAGGAGCTGTCAGGGGACAGAACGCTCCTCCCAGTTCTGGCAGAGACTTTGCAGATGCTCTAGCCAAGTCACGTTTTAAGAGCCCCATGCCTCAGTTTCCCCAGCTGTAAACTATTACAGGGATGTTTTGTGGCTGAACACAGCCCTATATCCACAAAGTGAGCAGAGCTCTTTGGACAGATGATCCCAAGGAGTATAAAGCATTTACTTGAGATTTTTTCCCTCTGCTTCTCTCTGATCTTTGATGCTGTCACCTAAATAATTTACAATGTGAAGAAGGAAAGAAAAGACCAGAAGCAATCACACCAAAGTATCCAGCCTCCTCCAGGCATGGCCCAGGAGCTCTGGGGAAGGAAGGAATGTGCTCCCACCCCATCCCTGCGTCAGACCTTCTGCAGGATGACATGCAAGCTCTTGTTGATCAGTTTATGGATCTGGGGACTGACAGACTTTGAAGTCAGAGCTTGGCATCCCCAGTTATATGCTAGGACTTGAAAGGATCAAAGCTGCCCACATTTTTTGAGGCCTCATGAATGAGCTGTGTTGGTAATGGGAGCTCAGAATTCGGGATTGGCTCCTAATCTCCCCAGCAGCGTCGTAAGCATGAGCGTACATTCCGTGGGCAAGCTGGTGGCCTTTCATTGTCTGCTTAACATGCTGTGGGCTGCAGTCGGAGGGCACACTACAGCACTGTCACACATTGTGTTACTTATCTCGGTTTTCTAGCATGAAGGATATATTCTGCAAGCAATTCTAGTACAGGATTTCCTATGTGAAATCCAGACCTTCAACAAAGAGGCACTAATGATAACAAAAATGTTAGTTCAGCTTTTACATCCCAGCTGGAGCTTGCAGATGTGGCAGACAGGGATAAATAGCCCCTGCTTTTTTTTCACTGGGATGACTCTTAAATATTGTAGGGACTGCACTCTCTTCTGTTGCAGGGTCAGATCCTGGAGGGCTGTTTGGTGTCCTAGTCCTTCTTCAGTGATTTGGGCTGGAGAAGAGGAGAAAGAAGATTCTGAATAGCCCTGAGTTTGCAACCATCTCTGGACAGGATGAGTGACCCTCTTTCATTTGAGGCATCTGGGACACAGATAGAAGCTGCTTCCAGCCAGATGTTGCCAGAAGGGGCAGAGGGCAGAATCTGTGTGAGAAGTTTTACAATCTGTAGCCCGAGCATCAGTCTACCAGCCTACACGATCCGTGTCTAGTGTGCAAGTATAAATCAAACTCCTGAATATGAGTTTTCTTTGATTAACATGTCCAACAACTTCCTTGCATTCCTTGCAATGCTCTTTGAAATTTGAACAAGCAAAGCTCTGTCCCTGCACCCCCATTAACTGCTGTACAAGCAAATTGCCTGGTGGAGAGAGAAGCAGCAGGTATGCAGGCTAGTCAAATAGCCTTTTGATAGACCAGACTTGCCGAGCTCAGAAACGCTGTCTGAGTCCAACTTCCAACTATGGGCCCAGACTGTTCCAGTCTGTCCTCATCCTGAGTTCCTCTTTGCTCAGGGTGGCCGCAGACCAGACCCTGCCCCTTCAAAGTCCAGCCTTGCAGTTTTGTAGCTTTTCACGCATACAGAGCCCTTGAGATCAAATCATCATCCACCACTAGGAAGATACTTGCATGTCAAGAGCCAAATTTTGCACCGTGACAGTCCACATTACCCTCACGACCAAAACAATCACGTGGCTTTTGTGGATTAATATATGTTAACCAACAGCCGTGAATTCCCAGACTCCCCAAGCACTAATACAGCCCGTAAATGAACCAAGTAGTACTCCCCGCATCGCAAGGCACCACCGAGACATTACCAAGAACACCTTAGGAGCTCCCAGTACACCTCGTGAGTATACCTTATCGGTATCTGTCTTAGCTAGGAAGCAGTTACAGACTGTAAAATTCACATTGCGTATCCTGTTACTAGATATTGTTCTTGGCCCAGAGGTTCAGTTCAAAAACGCTCAGGTCCCATGCTTGAAATTCAAGATCACCTCTCTGTTTTTCCTCCACCCCATGGCGAGGGGATCAAATTCACCCTTTGCTATGACTTACTTTTTTTTTGTCTGGGAAGCCATTGAAGACTGACATGCTGTTCACACACATCACAGCTCTTGAACTCACTCTGGTCTTGTTGCAAAGAAGACGAATACTTTACATTGCCCAACACAAGTAGTCTGCTTGAGAAAACTGATTATAGTAAATCAGACAATATTTAAACTAGGAAGACTGTATTAGCCCAAATAAGAAGAAAGCACCCAAAGATGACATTTAGTATAAAAGCAAAGCACATACCAGAAGCAGAATCTGCTCAGTCAGTTATAGGGCTTAATACCTGAACACAGCAAATGGAAGAACACCCTACCCGTCTGAGAGGGCCCTCGGTTTGACCTTGATATTGTAAGAGCTGTGGATGAATCTCCGTCAGGCTGTTGTTACTCCATCATGCAACGTAGCCAGAGGAGAACTCGGATGCCTTCACAATTCCCCAGCTTCAGCCAAGTCTCCAACAGCAGTCAAACAAGAAACTTATGTTCCCACTCTGCTTCCTTTCTTCTCCTTCTCGCCCATCCTCACTCTTCTCCCCCTTTACACTAAGTATTCTGTTTTTTCCATCCCAAAGCTCACGTTTGCTTGGTCTTAAGCCTTCAGAGAAACACAGTCAAATTTCAATATCATCATCCCAGCCCTTTTCTCCAAAACACCGCTGTCTTGGGAGCCATCTAAAGAATCCTTCAAAAGCTCTCTACAACTAGAATGGCACTAATGCTTGCATTAAGAACCTTAACCTTCTCCATTTCACACTTCAGCTGCTTTGCGTACCTGTTCTGCTTCCTCTGATTAAAAAAGAAATGACAAATTCTCTCAGCGTGAATTCCCTCAGGAGCAAAGAGACACTGTCACCACGGAGCACATTGTCATTGCTTTGCTGGATGCCTCAGGCCCACAGAAACTGAAAAAACCCGATAGGTCTTCATGCACTCAGAGCTAGACTTACCCCAGCTCTCAGCCAGCAAGTCTGCTGGTTTCTGAAATTTAGCACTGAAGACCCTCAGATCAATGCCTTGAGCATCACTGGAGACACAGGTGCACGCATACACCTACAGTCACTCACTCACGGACCTCCAGTGCTTCTGGCTGGGGCACCGAGAATTCTAAATTTTTTAAGAATTCATTGAAGTATCAATAATCCAATAGTCATATGCCCAGCTGGCACATACCCAGACTTGGGGACAGAAGAATTTATACTGATGTGCAACATAGCTCCTCTCCCTTTCATCTGGAGGCTCCTTTAAATACATGGTTTGACTGGCAAAAAACCTTGAAAAATACCAGATTTTTTGAGTCAGAACTGAAACCAGAACTGCTTTCATTAGGCACCATCAAATGAAAAAGGTCATTCAAAAGTCTTGTGTGATTTAATAAATATATATAATTTAACTGCTTGGTTTTCTTATTAGTGAACTTAATTGCTGTATTTTAGTTTACTTGCCATTTCTTAACTAAAAGCATTCTTGTTCTTTATGAGGCAATCAGCAGGTGTACACATAACTTTATGTCAACATCTGATTACTACTTATTGCTCATTTTAACTCAGCAAAAAATAAAAATTGGACCACATCTCAAGAAAAATAAAAGGAGAATGCTGTGCAGTTAGAGCAGAGCAGTTTTTTAAAAATCAAAACAGGAGAGGTTTTCTTGAATATTTTTTCCAAGTGCTGTTGTTATAGGTGTTTCCTGAGGAAGTGACAGACTTTCCCCCCCTGCCTGTGACTCGCACTCTCTAGTTTTTATTTTATTTTATTTAAGCACAGAGTCTGAGAGGTGCAAGCAAGGCAACACAGTGGACAGTTATTTCACTTTGCTGCTTGAATAAACTGATAGGAAAAGAACCAGACTTCTTTTTACTTCAATTCAGTAAAGCGAAACAGGGCATAGAGGTGTGCTTAATTTTAGGCAGGTGCCTGGCTACGCTATGGCCTCTACAAGCCACACAAAAAGCATCAGTGAAATTAAACACCATCTAGTTATTTTATGACTCTGCTTCAGCGCTCCTACAACTGGAAGCCATGGGGCTGGGGATGGTTATATGCTTTGCACTCTCACAGCAGGGACAGCACCTGCTCCACAGTGGGCACTCCTATGACCTCGGCTCCTTCTTGACATGAGCGGCTCCAGCAGCATCAACCTACCAGGGCACTGCTGGGGGCCTCGTCACGGTCCTTCATCACCACAAGCAGCCAAAATGCCGATCTTGTGGTGAGCCGATCTCTGCGCTCGAGGTGAAATGTGGGTCCTCAAACACATACAAAGGCCAGATAAGCGGAACTCTTTATAAATAGGCCAGTAATAGACCTAATTTCTGCTTTCTCCACCCCACGCTGGGGACTCCAACCACTTCACATCACCCTTGATAGAGAAGGTGACAAATTCGGCAACTGACCCACAAATCCTCTCATTCAGGGTGGAGAGAACTAGATTCATACTGTTGCTTTAGCCCTTTTACAGAAGGGCAGCTTATAAAGGCAGAGCCTTAGCCACGTCAAAATCTTTAGAGACAGGCAGGTTCACATCGGCAGTCAGCTCTAACCCATGTGCACAGATACATAGATTATCCTCTGAAATTAATACCTAGGATGGTGCTGGTAGAGACATCAAAAAAAGGAGAGAAGCCTTGTGTAGCTGTGTTGATGCAACTACTGGGATTTAATCACTAAAAAATAAAAAAGAAGTTATTTGACCTTTCCATACACACATGGATTCAACTCCACAGCACAGCACCTTCTCAGGGGAAGATGTCAGCTCAGGGAGTCCAGTGCATCTTCCATGTTCAGCCAACAATAACTGATGCAGGGCACAAGCAGCATGCTCCCTTTAGGATGTTTTTGCTGTGACATTCTCATTGTAAATCTTCTGCTGTTTGCCCTGCCTAGTCCTCTTGCTCTTCAAAAACCAGTGTGGCCAGTTATTTCCCTGCCTTCACAAACACCTCTCCTAGCCATTTAAAGTGCAATAGTTAGCAATGGGAAGTTGCTTCCCTGACTGACAAGTTTCCAAGCTGCTAAATGAGAATTACTACAGGAAGGAGATGTTTGCTCCCACCCTTCCACTCAACTGTGCACAGAGGGGCTGAAGCCAAGTCTTGGATATGCCGAGTACTGTGAGCCTGAAGAAGAGCTACTGCAAGGTCCAGACTTTGGTTTTCATGCACAGAAGATTCCAGTTAAGCTCAAAGCATAGGAGGTCCAGGCTGGATCCTGCTGGATACAGGTCTTGGTGCCAGCTTTATGCATCTTTAGAGAGCAGTGACCATGGAACTGGCCACAGGAAAGCGCCAACGGTGCACAGAAGCACTAAGGTGCAAATGAGGGTAGAAAGCAAAACCAGACCTTAGCTTTCCGTGCAGACATGTAAGTGGGGAGCACAGTTGTCTTCTGGTTTTCCATTGACACATCTACTTTCGGCTTAGCACAGCAAACCCAGATTTGCACCAGCACTGCTGAAAAATAAAATCAAGCTAGCGATGCCTGCCTCAGCTGAAGCTGCTAGTTAACCAGAACAGGGGCGGCACATTTTGGGCAACAGACTTCCATGGGCTTTTGCCATTGTTCCTTAGCCAGCATTGATCAGAGAACTAAAAAGGGTTGCCAAGTCCTCAAAAGATTTTAGTGTGAGCGATGTAGACCACATGTGCTGAATGGTAAACAGGTCGAGGATCAGAATAAAAAGGTATTTATAGTCCGAGCAAACAAAAGTAAATGCCAGAATCTAAATGAAATAGAGTTTTCCAAAAGCCCGAGGCTACCAAGATTTCAGAGCTGAAAACGTAGCCTTGTTTGTTTCTTAGAAAGTCCTAAAGAACATCACATTACCAAGAGAGGTCACCCTGTCCCATTTCCAGCAAAGCAGCAGCGTTCTTTTATTCTCTTTGCATTTCAAAGCACTCCATCTGAGAAAAGTCAGTCCCCATCAGATTGCTTGAGCCTCCCAGTAAAGCCAAGTGTAGCCGATTACTCTGTAAGTGGGTAGCCAGCAGAGAGAGGAAGATTGCCAATGAAGCACATAGCATTTATTACTGAAGAGAATTATATGGAATACAGCAGTCCAGTCTAAGCCACACCACCATAAAGAGAGCCCTAATTCAGAGAAGGCTTTGACATAATTTGTTTTTCCGTTTAAAAGACATGCATGCAAAAAAAGAGCTGAAAGAAGGAATGTTGTTACATTTGGGGACGACAGAT